>NC_136275.1:30878237-31153794 GCF_964198595.1 Lampetra fluviatilis | reverse complement strand
CAAATACATTTTTTTTTAAATACCTTCAAATTACTCAATTGCGAGTACACTTCCGACTGTGACTCTTCGCAGACTTTGTCTGTGGCACATAGCGCCTTGGTGATAGGCTTGCGCTGTAAGAATGATGCTAATACCAAATGTACTAAATGATTAGCTGTAATGACTAAAGCTCATTGCCAATGGTGTAGAAGTGCAAAAGTATGAAAAAAACTGCTTTATAAAAACAAGTTATTCTAACGTGTTTGGTAAGTGGGCCTTATTCTGTCATTGCATGAAGTGGTAGCCTGGTCTGTATAGGAGGGGCTTATTTTTTATCAGGCAGTGTTAAACAAAAGGTGGTGAGGTGTTTTTTTTATCATCCATTTATGAAGGAAATATTAATGACATGGACATCTGCTGCCAGGAAACATTAAGAACAGGGACACTCAACACTGCGTACAATTGGCTATCAGTTAATACATTATTTACTATATCGAAGCTTTTTGCCGTGGACTGGAAACATTGTGTTGTGGTCAGAGCACACAAAAACAGCGGAGCAGATGCTGGTCATTCCTCCGGTTAATGAGATGCATGATTCTTTCCAGTGGTGAGGAGGTGCCTAGTTGCATATGAATCGTAAATCATGGAAATGTGTGTCCATTAAACACTACAGAGCACCTCATTACTCAGGTAAGGAAGGGTATGCTGTGCTATTATGCTCATTGGCTGCCATAGGCAGTTGTATATTCACCCATGTATCATTACACGCACCTCTAACCAATGTGGACTCTGTGTTATAGCCAACTTTGATTGAATTATATTTCTTTTTCAGGTCCGTTTTTGTCAATAGACTACGCATCTGATGGGGAATTGCTTGAGTTGCCATCGATGCTGTCCCGGGTAAGTGTTCTGATTGTGATTTTTTATATTGTTTCATTATTATTGTGGCAAAGATGATTTATAAAATACATAAACGGAGAGTGACTCCCTCATACGGAAGGGATTTGTTAAAGTCGAGGAACGCTTCAAATCTGAAATTAACCTATTTATATGTACATTGTATTACAATTCAAATTAAATATGTTATACAAACTAACGTTACTGTCTATTCAATTAAAACATCTACATTTAAGTGTACTGACTATTTTATACGTTGACTATTAAAGCGACGTATTTTCTTCGTTTAATATAAAAAAATGATGCAGTAATATGCTACATCCATCATCGTACAGTGCAAAATAAGTTCAACATACACACACCCATCCATCTCTAAAACGTTCATGTGCAATATTCCATTTACAGAAAGTGAACGTATCGTGCAGGGTTAATATCAACCGGGCCTCTTTGGGGATTAGCGACCCAGAAAATATTTCTGCACGCAGCACACCGCATCATCATAGCTCCTTGATATGCTGATGTGTCACATGCCACCTGGAAAATGTTTAAGGAGTGCTTAAGCCCGGCACATTATGCATTTCAGCAAGTGAACAATGTTGTATGTTTTGTTGCCATTGTCTTTGAGCTGTACGCATTTTGGCGTCATCTGGTCGAGCACCAATTGAGATGAGGCTCAAAAGAAAGCTGTCTCTGGTGTGGACCAATCAGTTTCAAGGACAATGCATATATTATCAGAGTGTGTTTTTTGTTTGCATTTTGACTGCAAGTATTGTGGTTAATGCAGACATGAATCCTTGTAAAAAGGTTTCAGTTTTGTTGCCAGAAAAGAGGGGAAAATCATATTATTCTAATGTTGTATGACTTTTTATTTTTACTCGTATTTATCTGGAGCCAAACTTTGCAGCGTTGTTAAGTTCTTCAATCACGCCCTGTACACATATCCGCTACCTTGTTGTCTGCGACACGAAAATAATTGGTGGCAAATCGCTTTATTTGTGCCCTTATTAATCCTAGTATATGTGATTACCCCAACAAAAATCCCATAATTCATTGGCGATTGACCTCCTATTATACGTGCTGTTTGTCATGGATAAGCAGAGTATAGACAGGCATAGTGCATGGATCATATGATCCGCATATCTGTGTGAATAATAGACGTTCTGTAGTAAATGTTCCATCGGTTGTTATAATGGCAATGTCATCAGTAAAATCTGAGAAATTTAGGATTTTCTATATTTATCTTTGCGCATTTATTTCTCGAATCTCATTTTTGGGAAACATTCTTCACGTGAACTGCGAATAACTTTGGTAAAAGTGCATCGCCTTGTCTGGTTTCTTTTTTAACATTCCTCGTGCAATATCGGTGTATTTCTTTCATTTCACGAGGAAAACAAAAGTCATAAATAAATAAATACATTCTCAACTATTTAAGATATATCGGAGGGACATAGAGCTGTAAAACACATCAAAGAATAAGTACATGGGGAAAGTTATTGAAGGTGGACCGAAATCAAATTGGTGAAATAAAGAGGCTGATGACAGCAGGATGGAGTTCTTTTGGAAAGTTGAACTTAACAATGAATGCGGCGTACAAATGTGCATAATGCAGAACGTGTTTGTATGAACTTCTTTCGCACCATACGTAGCCGACAAATACTAATCGTACATTACCTCCTGCGATAGATGTGTCAGAAACGTGGAGGAGATGCGTCGGTTTGTGTGCAGATACCAAAGCAGGGACACCTGGGGTGAGATACAATCGGCAGGGTGGAGATTTCTTATTGGCTTAAGAAACAGTCAGTGGGCGGTCGGTAGCAACGTGCCACTTTCAAAGTGACGGCCGAAGGTTAAGACCAGCAATGGAGTGGCAGCGAATGGAAGGTCGTTTGGTGCGGAGATTGAGCACTGCGGTTATCTTGTGTGCTGCAGCTCTGTGGATTGGTAACATTGAGAGACTGTGATAGATGGCGGTGGATTTGGGTGGCCTTGCATGGAATCAAGCGGTGGATGAACCGTGGCTGATTCTAATGATTAAGATAACAAGTCTTACAGCAAATGGTGACTTCGTATAAATGGACACTGTAGTCATAAACGGATACCTTTGTTTATATTAATTGAAGATAGATATCTGATAATTAATTTGATTAAATAATAGTAAATATTAACCTTTCTTTAATATTGAGATGGAATGTATTAGACTGATTATATTGCAAATGTATAATGTTCCAGTGACCTCACGTTCTTATTCCCAGATGAATGAGCAATGTTGAGGCTGTCTATCAATAATAACTTTGACACGGCTGCTCTGTCGAGTAATTGAAAGATGTTTGCCATTCTGATTTTAACTTGAGAACCAAAAGCATAAACTGGACATTGATGAGCAAGGACGCCAACATCAACACAAATATCCTTTATAAATACTTGTTTATGTTTGGGAGGGTATCTGACCTGACTTGGACAGCAAATATATTGAGCAGTATTTTTTTTGGTTGTGTCTGGCTCACAAGAGACATCTATTGATGGGTGACTGAATAATATTTGAGAAGAAAAAAGAAACCTCCTCATGCTGCCATGGTATTCAATTAATTAATTGAAAGATGTCGTGATTTCATCATCAATACTTTTTTTTTCAGATAGGTTGCTGGCCATGGTAGAATAATCAGCGCACTGAGCTAAAAATCTAGAAGATTCCAGTTCGATATCCCAGCGCTGCAGTTGAAACAACGTTGCAAGTTAATTCAATCCACACTGCCTCTGTCCGCCCAGAAGTATAAATGGGTCCACCTGAGTTAGTCTGTCGTCAGGTCACGTGTGGTGGAGTGAAGTGTGGGATCTCCGAACTTTTCCAAAACATCTCGCTAGCATGGACAAGGAGACTGAATGCTCTCTAGAGGGGCTCTCTAGAACGTCCTCAAGTGGAGGCCATTCTGCCAGCAGTGGCACGAGCGAGTAATGGCCCCTGTCTACACACAGTGTCTCCGTGTGTACGTGGCTGGGGAGAGGGCAGCGAGGCACAAAAGGCATCACCAAAGCTGGTCGTTACATAGTGTATGTGTCCTTAAACAATTTATGCACATATAAATTAAACGCTGTGAAATTTGAACACCTTAAAACCCATATGCATATTTTCCAACCCGACTGATTTCAGTGAGAGGCTGCCAATTTTAAAACTCTTTTACCACATAATGCTTTTCGAACTTAATCACACCATACTATTTGCATTTTTTTGTACATAATTATAGCTTTTGAAGGGTCAAAGTGATTTTATGCTCCAATGAGCATTGATGCATTGGTGTTCATCCCTAAGCCAAGTGGTGAAAATTCCATTCTTATGGTGGGGGTGAGTTTATCCATATGACAACCACTGTTGACTTCCCCACAATCTGTTACGTATTTTATCGGTTCCAGAATGATTATGGGCAGAATCAAACCCCAACCAGGATTTGAACCTATAACTTTCCGATTGTAGGCCACTCATTCTACCGCTGAGCCACCTGTCCATTTAAAACATTGGCAGCCGACTGCTTAAATCGTCAGGCGTGCCAAGTGCACAATTGCCTTTACACATTTTTTGCATTTTACAAGTTCCAGTACCAATTAATTTGCGTCTTCAGTGAAACTCTTCCATGGATTATTACATCACTTTGTGTGGCTGAATTATTGAACGTATCGCATTCGAGGGCGGTTGGCACTGATACCAAATGTAAAAACAATTTACGTTGGCACCGTAGTTTGCCAGGATTTGGCACATGCAGAGGATGTGATGGTCTCGTTCCAGCCAATAAAAGCCTTAAAACAAAAAGATGGTGTATGCGGTGCACACGTGGGCATTTTCCTTTAAATATAAAAACGTTGTGCAGCAAGATGTCTTGTGGATGAGATAGCGGTGGGAGCCCCTTAGAACGGCACACATTATTGACGGCGGGAATCGATGTGATATTCCTCCGAATCGCTCTCAAACACTGCGAGTTAAAGTAGAGCGGAGTGGCTCTGCCGTGTTCGTGGTGCTGCTATCGCGTGGACAGACAGAGAGGTGCCCCCGCTAAATTCCCAACAACGGCCAACGCAAACGAGGAGTGAACTCTCCTATGGGTCTTGGCCACTCCACCTTTGTCAGACGTCACTAATTCTTGCAAGGAATCCTGGTAAAACAACCCCCTCCGGGGGATTGACAAGAATCTGTACAAATGTATTATTATTGGGTACTCGAGGCTCTCACTCGTTTGATGCCATATTGATTTTTTTGTGTGCGTCAGTAAACAATATTCATCACCGGACACATTGCAAATACATGGCGGTCAATGTATAGATACCCCACGAAAACAATTGGGAGATGTTATTGTTCTGGAGAAAATTGTACTTAATTGCAAAGCCTCTACATTTTCTCCAAAAAATGTCAATGCACTCGTTAAATATAATTTAACACTGTCCTTTGTAAGACACAGGTCAATTTCGTTCACAATATAGCATTAACTCACCTGTTGAGAAGAAAGTAGGAGGTCAAATATAACTCAGTGGGGCATCTATGAATAGATCACCCATCATACAGTACAGCACTGGTAGTGGCTGTAGTTGTTGCTCTGGAAACCAGGCGATTGTTGATCCATGTTCGGTCAACGGGTTGATGATGACATTGGTCGTGATTTCTCACTTGACAGAGTGGGCCCGCGTGAAGGCTGCCATCTTCAATGCCCTATTCACAGATGTGGAGGTGGCATTGTCGCAGCGATACACTCCACTACTCGGGATGCATTGATCTGGCTCAACCACCAAATTGCAAAATTATAGTTGTTTCTCGACATCAACATCTGCGATACGAAGAAGTGGCTGTAGGAAATTGCATTGCAGCTCATTTCCACGTAGGCTACTGCGTTGGACAGAGCTGATTTTTAAAATCATTTATATTAAGTTCACTTGCTTGCTTGCTTGCGCGCTTACGACCGTGCAAATCTTTCGTTCGTTTTTTAACCCACTTCCCGTGATCCAATCGAGCTGACATTTTGCACACAGACTCGTTGTGCGTGACAATTTATTTTCGTGAAATTTTTTTTCCAAAATTGTCCACTTTTTAGGATTTTTTTTTCCATATTTAATTTAAAATACCAATGTGATAAAAATGAAACTCTTACTCAAGAAAAACAGAAATGAATAATAAAATAAAACCGATGCCACGCATATAAAGGATTTATAGTGAAAAACTTTGTTTTTACGCGTTAATTTTTTTAAGCCGAGGTCCGCTGCACTTTATTGCTCAAACCAATTCAGCTGGGGATGATTTATACATTCGATAGATGAATAAAACATTTACTTATTAAGGGCAGTAAATATACAACATACGTAAATATCAACGCAATATCTGCACCATTTTTATTGCATGCGCTTTTTTTTTTGTTTTTAGATTTGTGGAATGTATCACACTTGAATGCCGTACAGCGACAAAATTTGTCGCAAGAATAATAGTTCACAGCCATTTTGTTACTCCACTGCTGGATGAAGACCCTGCCTGACATACCGAGTTGGTCATCTGGGTTTGTGTGACCATACTTTACCATGCTGGTCAGGTGCAGGCTCGTAAAATAATCTCTAAATACCGGTTCAGATATCACTGCCCGTTTGTGTCGCCGTGGCCGGGAATTAAATCAGCTCAAGATGTGAAATTCATGATTGACGCCATTCTATATTGGTAGTTACAATGACTGACATATTAGTCACACCTGAAGAATTAAATTATGCCCTTCGCAGTGTGAAAAGGGGAAAGCTCCTGGTCCAGATGGTATAACTGACATAGCTAAAGAAGTTTAACCAATTTTTGGAACAAAGTTAGATGACCAATTACAAAACCTTTACAAAAAATTAAATACCTCAAACATGGAATGGTGCCTCCATTCATTCGTATTTTCAGAAATGTTGATAATATCGAGTGGAATAATTATAGCAATATAATGTCAATAATTACAGCAAAATAATAATAATAATTATAGCAATACAATTATAGCAATGTAATTATAGCAATATAATAATAATTATAGCAATATAATAATAATTATAGCAATATAATTATAGCAATATAATAATAATTATAACAAAATAATGATAGCAATATAATAATAATGATAGCAATATAATAATAATAATAATTATAGCAATATAATAATAGCAATGTAATCATAATTCTAGCAATATAATAATAATTCTAGCAATATAATAATAGTTATAGCAATATAATAATAATAGTTAGAGTAATATAATAATTATAGCAATATAATAATAATTATAGCAATATAATAATAATTATAGCAATGTAATAATAATTATAGCAATATAATAATAATTCCAGCAATATAATAATAGTTATAGCAATATAATAATAATAGTTAGAGTAATATAATAATTATAGCAATATAATAATTATAGCAATATAATAATAATTATAGCAATGTAATAATAATTCTAGCAATATAATATTGATTATAGCAATACATTAATAATTATAGCAATATATTAATAATTATAGCAATATAATAATTCTAGCAATGTAATAATAATTATAGCAATGTAATAATAATTCTAGCAATGTAATAATAATTATAGCAATGTAATAATAGTTATAGCAATATAATAATAGTTATAGCAATATAATAATAGTTATAGCAATGTAATAATAATAATAGCAATATAATAATTATAACAATGTAATAATAATTATAGCAATGTAATAATAGTTATAGCAATATAATAATAGTTATAGCAATGTAATAATAATTATAGCAATGTAATAATAATTATAGCAATGTAATAATAGTTATAGCAATATATTAATAGTTATAGCAATATAATAATAATAATAGCAATATAATAATAATACTAGCAATGTAATTTAATTATTATAGCAATATAATAATAATAGCAATATAATAATAATTATTATAGCAATATAATAATATTTATAGCAATATAATAATAATTATAGCAATATATTAATAATTATAGCAATATAATAATAATGATAGCAATGTAATAATAATTATAGCAATGTAATAATAATTATAGCAATGTAATAACAACTATAGCAATGTAATACGAATTATAGCAATGTAATAATAATTATAGCAATGTAATAATAAGTATAGCAATATAATAATGATTATAGCAATATAATAATGATTATGTAGTGTAATAACTCGGCGGGAGACGACTTCACGGGTAGCACACTCTTTTATTTCACCAACTATAGTTACACGGGTGACTAACACCAGCTATAGTTACTCGGGTGACCAACACCCACTTAGTTACACGGGTGGCTAACACCAGCCTAACCCACACGGTTCTCCTGGCTACACCAACACGGGCTCTTACGCCCCGTAGCCTCTCGGAACACCCCCAGCCGGGATGTCCGTCTCGACTCTGGGTCCCACAGTCCCGACCCACATGGGCGTCGGACCACGGGTCCCACAGTCTCGCCTCCGAGCCACACAGGGCCCCGGTCCTGACAAGGACAGCGGGACTAGGGGTCTCAGGGCACTACTTCTTCAACTCCGTCTTCAATCTTCAACTGGTTAACAACAACCCCGAGTGCTCCCGCGCGTCCTCTTTTATGTCCATCCTGCGGACGTCGCTGAGAGCACCCATCCCATTTGACCAATTACTGCGCGCTGCCCACGATCCCCTTTTCTCACCTCGTGTCAGCGCGCACAATCCCCTACGCCGCGCCGCCCCGTACTCACTCACTCCCGGCGCGCGCGTCCACACCACGCCCACATGCGTGCCCAACCCCGCACCCCGCGCCGCCCCGTAATCCATCACTGTCGGCGCACGTCAACACCACCACTACATCACCCCCTACCACATAGCTCGCAGCCGACCCGGCTGCTATAAAAATGTATTACTCCCCCCCCCCCATGTGTGCCCCGTAACACAACAACAATCACAACAACACAACAAGAACAATATGTACAATCCGGCGAGTGACAACAATAAATGTGTATGCAAGAAAACATTTTTCCGACTCGTGCAGCGTCCCATTCTTTCCGAGCGCCCCTTGAACGGGACATTACCCCGGCAGAGGGGGAACGCGACGGCGAGCTCGGGTTTGAATTTTTTTTTTTTCTTCATGAAAAGTGTTGTGTCCTAGCACGAGTCCGCCTTGCCGGTCCGTCGTACGGCACCCGACGCGGTTGACCGTCCGGTGGTGCCGGCAGTCCAGGAAGGCACGGGCCAGGCATCGGAGATCCGCGCGTGCCGCGGGGTTCCGGTTCCCGACGGTCAACAGCCGTCAGGTCCGAGACACCTGGGGGTGGGTCAGGCGGAGACACGTGAGGATCAGCCTGCGACACATCCCTCCCCGAGTCGACGGCCACATCACACGCTCGGTTGCCACGGCACAAAGTGGGGTCACGCGGTGCCGCGAAGGGTTTCAGTTGGGAGGGGTGCACGTACCAACGGCGTTTTTCCCATTTAATCTGTATACTCTGGGGTCGTGCAACATGCACAATTTCCACCGGTCCCCTCCATGGTCTCAACAATTTAGGGGACGTAGCCAACGGTGTATGTGGACAATGCAGCCAGGCCTTATCGCCTAGTTTCCAATCGTGCGTATGCACCCTTCGTTCATGCAACCTTTCGTTCGTGATCTGCCGAGACCGCGAATTCAATCTCGCAGCCTCTCGCACTTCAGCCAGTTTGGCGATATTAAATTTGATGTGGTCTGCCAATTTAGATTTTTCGCGTGGCTAGGAAATCCCCAGTTGGATGTCCATGGCCGGATCGGCCTCCCGCCCATACATGAGAAAAAATGGGGAAAACCCCGTTGCCGCATGAGGGGCCATTCGATAGGCCGCGAGTACCCCAGGTACCTATAAGTCCCAATCAACCTGATCGTTGCAGACCTGTTGGCACAGCATAGAAGTAATGGTCCTGTTCAGACGTTCAACCATTCCGTCAGTCTGTGGGTGGTACGGGGAGGTACGCACTTTCTTTGTACCCAACAGGTCGCACACCTCGCGCAACAAAACACTCAAAAATTTTTCCCTTGGTCCGTCAGCAAGCGTTCGGGGGCGCCCTTGTCCAAAACATAGCCCTGGACAAAGGCGTCCGCCACTGCCGCAGCCGACTGGTTGGCAAGTGGCCATGCCATGGGCCAACGGGTGAAGTACTCTACGCCAACCAGCAGGTACTTATTACCCCTAGGTGTAGCGGGAAAAGGCCTCAAGATGTCGAGCGCAACCAGTTCGTTTGTGCGTGAAACCTGAATGGATTGCAGCGGTGGATTAGCCGCTATCGGTGGCGGTTTTCTTTGGGCGCACCCTACACATCCCTTAAGGATGTTCGCCACGTCGTTGCCCATCCCAGGCCAATAATAGTCTCGCTGGATTAGGGCAAGCGTTTTGTGAAAACCCAGATGCATGAGTCGTTCATGAGCAGCCAGAACGACCCTCCCCCGCATAGCAAATGGCACAACGAGCGAGTGACGCCGAGACATGTTGTCCCACTTCATCAAGAGGCCCTGTCTGCACACCCAGGAACCGACCCGCGTTTCCCCCCCTCCGGGAGCGTCAACCTTCCGACGTAGCGTGAGTAGGGAGCTGTCGGCCATTTGGAGACAGCCCCACTCGATGAGAGGCAACGCTAGTAACGAGTCCGTCCCCGTAGGAGCGTCGACCCCCGTAGTGTCAGTGGCTGCGAGCAAAACTTCCGCGGGGGCGGCGACAGGGGGTTTACACCGCGCCGATCCCAGCAGACATGCGCATTCCGTGCGCGGCGGCAATCGCGACAAGGCATCCGCATTCGAGTGGCGCAATCCCTTACGGTAAATCGTCGTGAATTGGTAGTCCTGAAGGACCTCCAACCATCGGGACAATTGGCCGGAGGGTTGCGCCACCCGCATAGCGTATTGGAGAGCCACATGGTCCGTACGAACCACAAAAGGACGGCCGTAAAGATACGGCCTGAACTGCTGTATAAAAAAACAATCGCCAGCAATTCACGACGCGTTACGCAGTAGCGTTGTTCCGCAGGTGACAGAACTCTGCTACCATAGGTGACCACCCGTTCGACCCCCCCGACCACCTGTGAGAGCACTCCCCCGATACCCGTGTTACTGGCATCCGTGTCGAGCAGAAACGGTTGCGTGAAATCAGGGTAACACAAGGGGGGAGCCCGCACCAAGGCGTCACGAAGGGAGCAGAACGCAGCCTCCTCTTCCGGCCCCCAGTGAAACCTCACACCCTTAGCCGTCAGAGCGTGCAGGGGCCTGGCTATGGTGGCAAATTGTTTGACAAAACGACGGTAGTAGGAGGCGAATCCTATGAAGCTGCGGACTTCAGTGACCGAGGTTGGCGTTGGCCATGAGCTGACGCAGTGCGTCTTAGCAGGGTCTGTCGAGATCCCTGAACGGCTAACGATATGGCCCAAGTACCTGACCGATTCCCGAAGCAGGTAACATTTTGCCGGTTTAAATTTAAGTTTAGCGGAACGCATCCTGAGGAACACCGCTCTCAGTCGCTGGAGGTGCTCCTCAAAAGTCCGGCTGAAAACGATGATATCATCGAGGTAAATCAAACAGGTCTCCCATTGGAGTCCTGACAAAACCAATTCCATGAGCCTCTGGAACGTGGCGGGAGCGGAATGTAAGCCCATGGGCAATCGGTTGAATTCAAATAGGCCTCCCGGTGTCCGGAAAGCGGTTTTTGGTTTCGATTCGTCATCGAGGGGCAATTGCCAAAATCCCGAAAGCAGATCAAGCGTCGAAAAAAACTGTGCTCCCGCCAAGGCATCCAGCGACTCATCCATCCTAGGGAGCGGATACGCGTCGGCCATTGAGATTTTGTTTAGGCGGCGGAAATCGACACAGAACCGCAAGGACCCGTCCTGTTTTTTAACAAGGACGATGGGAGCACCCCACGGACTGGAAGAGGGCGAAATGATGTCGGCCGCCAACATGTCATTAACCGCCGACTGCACATGCTCCTTCTCGGCTGGGCTGAACCGGAAGGGATTCTGTCGAATAGGGGCCGCGTCCCCCGTCGCTATGTGGTGGCGCAACAGGTCTGTGCAGCCAATATCATACTTGTGTTTGCTAAACACGTCAGCGAATTCGAGAAGCAAGCCCCTCAACGCACGCAACTGCACACTAGACAAGTTACTAGATCCAGCACACAACGCGTCCAACCACTCTGTCCCCTCCTCAATTTGAGGATGCGTATCGACCCTCGAATCCGCATGAGCAACGAGCTGTTCCTCGACGGGTAGCGGCGCCGCGTGAGCCAGCACTGTTCCCTGTGTAATTTCGGCTGGCCGCGACCCCGTATTCAGGACCATAACGAACGGCTCACTGTCCGCCCGCACCATGGTCTGAGCCACCGCTAAGCCGAGGCCCCCAACAGCTCTGTTAGATGGCCCCAACAGAACTCCCTGTCCCCCCGCATCCACCCCGAGGGGTTTCTTCAATCGAAGGGGTACCAACATTTGCGATCCCGGGGGTACCCGTACAGTCTGAGTTGCCAGCGCCTGCACCGTCGCACAAACCGTGCGTATTTTAGTAGGACTCGTCAAAAATGCAACCCGCCGTCCCGATGGAAGCTCAATGCAGGCCTGATCTATGAGAATTTTGATGGGCATTTTAGCCAGAAAGTCCGTACCTAGTAAACAAGGAACTGCCAGCGATGATGATACAAAAATAGGACCCGCCAATTTGATATCGCCAATAGAAATAGTCGCCCGAATCTGGCCGATGATCCCCAAGGATCCCCCGTTTGCCGCGTAAAATGGTACGTCCACCGGCAAAAGGGGTCGACATTGGACGGGAAGGATGTTATAAATAAGGTCCGAAATGATAGTGGCTGACGCACCCGTGTCCACAAGCACCCGGACCTCAACCCCGTCAATAAACCCCGTTACCACGGACGACCTGGCCGACGCAGCCACCATCCTGTGGGCCAATTTGGACCATTCGACTGCTTTCGGGCCGTGTACGAACCCCCCTCGCCGAACCGAATCCCCGGTACCCATACGCGGTCCCCCCACCGCGAAGCGGCGACCCGAGTGTGCCGTATGTGTGGACCGAGCGTGTGAGGTGCCGCGACTTGCCGGGTTTAGCTGGGACGACTTGCGGCCCTGGTCGTCGTCCGGACGTGGTCCCGTGGCGCGCTGACGCGGAGCCCGGCACCCGGACGCGACGTGACCCCGAAGGCCGCAGTTGTAGCAGACGACGAGGGACGTCGTAGGTTTTGGTTGCTCCAGCTTGCGGGATGAACGTGTGGGCGAACGACCTCCCGTTCTCCACTCCCCCGGACTTGATACGGCAAAGGCCTCCTCCCGAGCCGCAGCAGGCTGAGGCTCGGCGACCGTGGCGGCAGGTGCCGCGATCCCCGCCGATGCGCAGATGACCGTCCGCTTGCGCTTGAGGACCTCGTATGCGTGAATACTCGTGGCAATCCCCAGGGAGCAGATGTCCATTTCGTCCGCCGTATTGATGGGGACTCCCAGGTCGTGAGCCAACGCCAGCAGCTGCTCCGTCACCATGGCGTCCTTCCCCTCCTTGTCCATGCGGGGAAAAGCTGCGTCCGCCAGGGCGAGCAGCGCCGTGCGATAGGCGAGCGTTGTTTCTCCAAC
Source organism: Lampetra fluviatilis (assembly GCF_964198595.1). Lineage (NCBI taxonomy): Eukaryota > Metazoa > Chordata > Hyperoartia > Petromyzontiformes > Petromyzontidae > Lampetra > Lampetra fluviatilis. The sequence goes on along the minus strand of NC_136275.1, from coordinate 31,140,309 downwards.
CACCTTGCGCCGTTCGTAGAAATGGTGGCGACAGGCCGAGGGCGGGCCGAACACCTTGGCCATTAGATGTAGCGCGGCCTGGAGCGTTGAGCGAGACGACCTTGGGGCAGATGTGAAGGCTGCAAGTGCGTCGTCGTCGAGCGTCGCTGGCAGCGCGCGTAGGGCAGTGGTGTCGGACCACCCCGACATTTCTTGATGTGCGAGGAACCTTCGTTGGAAGGCTACCCAGTCGCCCCCGTCCGCCTTGAACGCCGTCAGCGCGGGCAATCGTTGCTGGAAGACCCGGTCGTCGGCCTCCGAGGAATGATTTTCCCGCGCGCCGCTGTGGTTATAGAAAATGTCGGCTCCGTCTGCAGGCGCATGATGGAGAGCTCTGGCGCGCGCCGATGACGCGGGCTGCGCTGAGAGGAGATCTCCGCCCACGTGGTGTCCGCGCTTCCCGCCAACCGAAGGCGGACCCTCAAAAACGGCGCCAACTTCAAAACTTTTGGCGCGAAGCGCCTTCTGGCGGGATCCCTCCAGCCGCGCTCCCTCCTCCAACCCTGCAGCCGTCCCTCCGCCCGCTGAAACGGTGATGTCCGCCAAAATTGCAGCGGCGGCGAGCAGCAACTCCGCCAGGCGGGAGTGTGCGTCCTGTAGGCTGGTGTCGGAGGCAAGCGGAGCGTCGGCCATCGTCGCGAAGTGCTGCATCGGCGGCAACTCCTCGTCCTCTCCTTCCGAGGTTTGTGTCTCCGGTACGCCGTCGTCTTCCCGATCTCGCTCGTGGGTACGGGTAGTCTTCCTAGTATCCATTATTTTCTTTGAAGACAGGTTTACTTCTGACGCCAGTTGTAATGTAGTAACTCGGCGGGAGACGACTTCACGGGTAGCACACTCTTTTATTTCACCAACTATAGTTACACGGGTGACTAACACCAGCTATAGTTACTCGGGTGACCAACACCCACTTAGTTACACGGGTGGCTAACACCAGCCTAACCCACACGGTTCTCCTGGCTACACCAACACGGGCTCTTACGCCCCGTAGCCTCTCGGAACACCCCCAGCCGGGATGTCCGTCTCGACTCTGGGTCCCACAGTCCCGACCCACATGGGCGTCGGACCACGGGTCCCACAGTCTCGCCTCCGAGCCACACAGGGCCCCGGTCCTGACAAGGACAGCGGGACTAGGGGTCTCAGGGCACTACTTCTTCAACTCCGTCTTCAATCTTCAACTGGTTAACAACAACCCCGAGTGCTCCCGCGCGTCCTCTTTTATGTCCATCCTGCGGACGTCGCTGAGAGCACCCATCCCATTTGACCAATCACTGCGCGCTGCCCACGATCCCCTTTTCTCACCTCGTGTCAACGCGCACAATCCCCTACGCCGCGCCGCCCCGTACTCACTCACTCCCGGCGCGCGCGTCCACACCACGCCCACATGCGTGCCCAACCCCGCACCCCGCGCCGCCCCGTAATCCATCACTGTCGGCGCACGTCAACACCACCACTACAATTATAGCAATATAATAATGATTATAGCAATATATTAATAATTATAGCAATATAATAATTCTAGCAATATAATAATAGTTATAGCAATATAATAATTATAACAATATAATAATTATAGCAATGTAATAATAATTATTGCAATGTAATAATAATAATAATTATAACAATATAATAACAATTATAGCAATATAATAATAATTATAGCAATGTAATAATAATAGCAATGTAATAATAGTTATAGCAATATAATAATAATTATAGCAATATAATAATAATTATAGCAATGTAATAATAATAATTATAGCAATGTAATAATAAATATAGCAATGTAATAATAATAATTATAGCAATATAATACTAATTATAGCAATGTAATAATAATTATAGCAATGTAATAATAATTATAGCAATATAATAATAATTATAGCAATGTAATAATAATTATAGCAATGTAATAATAATTATAGCAATGTAATAATAATTATAGCAATGTAATAATAATTATAGCAATGTAATAATAATTATAGCAATGTAATAATAATTATAGCAATGTAATAATAATTACAGCAATGTAATAATAATTATAGCAATGTAATAATAATTATAGCAATGTAATAATAATTATAGCAATGTAATAATAATTATAGCAATGTAATACTAATTATAGCAATGTAATAATAATTATAGCAATGTAATAATAATTATAGCAATGTAATAATAATTATAGCAATGTAATAATAATTACAGCAATGTAATAATAATTATAGCAATGTAATAATAATTATAGCAATGTAATAATAATTATAGCAATGTAATAATAATTATAGCAATGTAATACTAATTATAGCAATGTAATAATAATTATAGCAATGTAATAATAGTTATAGCAATGTAATAATAAATATAGCGCTGATTAATTACAGCGATTATTATATCCGGCCAGGTGGTTCTGTGATAGAGACAACGACTCGAAAGCGGAGGGTCGGGCTCACTTATACCATCATCCCTTCGGGGTCAATAAAATAGGTCACCTACATGACTTTACCGAAAAAACCTAAGAGTATAAAAAGTCACCACTGGTTGTTTCATAGATATATTTCCCCCACCATAAGAATGTGGAATTTCCGCCACCGGCTCAGTGCTGCAAACAGGAGACGGGCACAATCTCATTGCTCATTTGAGCAATACAATTACTTTGACTTTGCATCGATATCAGTATCAGTGCGGCAATCATTTGTAATCTTTATCGCAGCCACACTGCATGCAGCATTACCAGTGGGACATATAACCTAGGCCAAGGACTTGCCGCTTCCCATTAACTTGAACACATTAGCCCCGCTCCACACGCCGAACGGCTGAGCTGCACATCCTCATTACACCGCCCGCAAAGGTCCAATTGGCGACACGGTCTCCTGGCAGCGGCTCGCTGCGGAGTTCCCACTGGGGAGCAATCGTCCCTCTCTCGAACTTCCGTTACCACTGGCTTCAACATCGATCGCTGATCTCCCCGGGGGGCGAGTCGCCTGCCTATTGGCCGTGCGCACGGCCTTCCGTGTCGAGCGAGCGCCCATTGAGGAAAAAAAGAGAAATCCGGCGCTTGTGAGAAGCAATAAAGCGGAGATGTTTTACTGCTCTTCTTGGTAGAGAGGTAAAGGTGCGGCCGCGGAACTGTTTCCTCTCCGCCACCGCTGGCGGTGGGACCTCCACGAGAGGTAATTCTCTCGCGAGGGCATGTGGTTCACCCTTGCACGTTGGCGAGATGCGAGGGCATCGGTGGGCATAACCACGTGTCACCCCCTCCATGTCCACTGCTGGGTGGGCAGAGGTGGCGACGTGGATTTGAGAAACTTGCACCCATTGACTTCTGGATTGCAAGCCCAGTGGGCTAACCACGATACCATGTCGGCTCCCGTTTCCCTGATATATAGGTAAAATGAAATAATGAAACATAATTTACAGCAATTTCTCAATCCATTGCTGGATGAAGGCCTCCCACGCCATGTTTGGTCATGGGGGTTGTTTGAACAAAATTGGCCAGGTTGGTTGGTGCAGGTTGGCGAACTCGGGGGCTGATGTTAGCCATGGCTCGGAATCAAACTCGGGTTGCAGGATTCATAGTGCAGCGTGCCAACACTACACCACTGCTCCATCCATGGCGGATGGATAAGTGCACGACAATTAAATTTCGATTTAAAGCTTTCGTGACTGCAGGGATTCATCTTCTTGGTTCTTTCGGTAAAGTCACGTAGAAGGGAAGTAATAAAATAATAAAAATAAAACATAATAAAACAATTCTGACGACGTTTCGGCTACAACGCAAGCAGCCGTCCTGAAGACAAGCAGCCGTCCTGAAGACGGCTGCTTGCGTTGTAGCCGAAACGTCGTGAGAATTGTTTTATTATGTTTTATTTTTATTATTTTATTACTTCCCTTCTACGTGACTTTTCCGAAAGAACCAAGAAGATGCACGACAATTATTCAAATGTTGTTCGTGCAGCAAGCCTGTATTTTAATTGCATTGTTCGTCGGGTAAACATTCTTGCGCACTCAATATCGTTTGGAGAAATGTCGCGTCTCCTGTCACGAACCGAGGGACGAAACCCCCCACAAAGGGCAATATCCATATCCTGTCCTCGCTTACAATAAAAAAAAATACAATTGTATACGGTTCAAACGATGCCAGGGACTAATTTGCGTCCAATCCCCATATTAAATGACTCATTGTGACAAATGACAGAGACTTTGCGAATGACGTAAATCGGGAGGAAGAAAAAAATATATTCCAATCGCAACAGCAGGGGTGACTACGACAGCACTCGTTGATCAGATGTCAGAAGTTGGGAGCTGCCATGGATAAGGGTTTTCATGTAGCATTAACCATGTTACTAACCATGCCCGCTCCGATGAAGGCAAAAAGTGATATTCTGAGGAGGCTACGCTTCATTTTTATTGGCATTTCTGTAAAGCGTCCACAAACTTTGCACCAACGAAGCAATATCCTGCGGACGCGGGACGTGTGTCGACATTCTAGTCACGTAGGCAATGCCCGTGCGTGATCGTACAGTAGTAGGCTGCATTGGCTAGAACACATTGCCGCCGGAGAAAGGGTTAAGGATGACGCATTTATGATTCACCTCTGATAAAGTGGCCTTGTTAACAGCGCCGCGGGGTGGCCTCGAGTCATCTGGCTCTTGCGCACATTTAGTAATTGCTTGCCACTTCCGCACCACTCCCTCTGCGTGTCCTGTCATGCATTCGAATATAAAATGAATTGGAAATTGATGAACATGGCTGTTTGTCTGCAGTGGCCATTTCGTTGCACTCCTTCAAGGATTGTGCGTGTGTAAGTGTTTATATAATTCAGAGACTTTAAAATTAATGTTGTTAGGTGACTGCAAGTCTCCTCTATTTGTGATTTGTATGCAATTCCACAATTACTCTGTAACGATGTCATATATTGGATAATGTCATAAGCCTATAATTAAATCAACCAGAATGTGAGCAATATCACCAGATCTCGGACGCGATGCGGGGCTGAGCTTTATGAAGGCCACATTGGGGTGACCACCGTGCTCAAGGAGAGGTGAATGCTTTGGGATTAGGCCGAGAGACGGGAAGGGGAAGACGTGGATTAGGGGACACGTGCGAAGTTATGAACATCATAGAGGGCTGTTGAGAGAAGTAAGTGGGAGTTGGTGGATCACGTCATTCAGACTAATGACAGAGTGGGAGCCAAAGGAGAGACGCAAACAGCACTGAGCGGATGTTTGCTGTGGAGCGAGAGGAATGAATTCGGCTCATGTACAGGAGCTAGATGGGATCTTTGCATCGCGGGACCGTGAGAGATTGGCAACAGTGGTTAGATCTTGGCCTATAAAGATGCGGTCTTTTTTAATTAATCTAACGGGGGCGGGGGGGGCAAAAATAATGGCCATTTTTCATTGATTTGCACACAAAGTGGATTTAGGAAAAACATTGTGGAGGCTAATTCTGTGAGCCTTGCACCAGTAACTTTATAAGTAATGGCTGTGTCGGCACAAAGTCTTGTGAGTAAATGTGGGACTTTATCACAGATACTGCATTTACAAGGTCATGTTTAAAAAAAAAAGTTCGGCATCCACAAAGCCAGTGATGTTCACCTCCTGGATGCCCCATACAATGCATTGCAGGACATCATAACAAGTGCAAAGTCACTCAGCCTTCTTGTCAACTCATCCCCACATTCAGGAGATTGTGGATGGATAGGTTAAGCTGACAAACAGATTAAAGCCTTCGCTGTTGCTTACTCCAGAACGTGCGTGTTTCACGTTGCCCACCGCCTTACCAGCCATTCCGATTTATCCCAGATGTGCAATCCAACCCGGTGCTCTCTTCCTCTCTCTCTCTCCCACTCCCCATGACGCTAACACCCTTGCTCCCTGCCTTGGCGACTTGTCCGACGCACAACCAACCCGGCAGCAGCGTGGAAGTGCTCGCCGAGGTGTTAACCTCTGGGGACCGGGGCGGCGAGCGCATTCGCAAGGCGCGCACTCTCTGTGGCGAGGCGCAGGGGCGCAGCGGCATGGACGCGAGGTGAGTGTCGCGGCCAGCCGCCCCGCAGCTCCGAGCGTCGCGGGGCTCGGCAGCGAGCCGTACGGCTGCGGCCTGGGGTGGCCGCGGTGGTCGAGGAGATGCTACGTCCCTCGCCTGGTACGCTTTCAGACGTGCTTCTGCGGTCAGTCTGGGATGCTCTACGCCCTCCCGATTGGAAACGAATTTCTTCAGAACTGATTTTTTCAGTTTGTTGCCCTTTCCTCCGTGCCTCCGATTTAGCACGGTTGGCCACGCACGGTGAGAAAGAAGTTCTACATGCATTCAGGAGGTGGTGGGTTCTATCCCTACCCTGACTGCTGTATATTTGGAGGGTCGTGTGCTCTCTCTCGCCGTGGTGGTCGCTTGAATGTTTCTCCAGGTCCTCTGGTTTTGCCCTCCACATTGAGAAACATGCATTTTAGTTTACTACAAAATCCCACGTGTGATGATGATATAAGCCACTTTCGTGACCTGTCACGTGTATCCAGGTCGCCTCTGACAAAGAGCTAATAGCTGACTGGGCTTTACTTGGTAAGTAAAAGAGTTTAGTTTAAGCGTAGCTAGATTCAGTGAATCGCTGTCAGCATGTATGAACTGTGTCTGACCCTGCCCTTCATGATCCATGGCTGGAGCTACTGCAATGCGGTTGTCAAGGTGTGCTTTCTCAGTTGTCAATGTAGCTACAGCCACAGTTGCTTCCAAGGTATCGTCCCAAAACTACCAATGGTTTGTGATGTCGGATGTGTTTTGCTGAACAGTGGCGTTTGGAAGCGTCAGCATTACTGTGACCTCTAACCTTGACGTACCTCGCTTGGATTGGCACTGACCTCGGTGTAATTGGCAGTGTTTTTAAATGTAAAATATTACCGAGCACAAAATGTGTGTCTTTGTTTAAAAATAATCGGAGTTAGCTGCAGCGTTAAATTCACGTTGTTGCTTTTGCATTTCATTGCAATGTGCAATGCCTCAAATTCACATTGCTGTTTTATCTTGAAAATTGTATTCAATTGATGCTACTGCAGTGTCTTAGGCTCGCTAGATCCCATAGAGGGTTTATTTAAACAATGTGAATTATAGCACGAACAACCAGACGTGCATGTACACTCTTATTCGATAGCGTTGCATGTATACGACAAATATGCTGCGAAGAGCCCAATTATATTCCCTCTTCCAGAGGGTTGGGAAGATACGATTGTAAAACAGAATCATATCTGGCTAAAATGTGACATTATTTAATCAGCGTATGATCTCCTGAAGCAGTAAGTTAATTTTATACAGAATATATACTTCATCTTTGCCAGATGGGACTAAAAGTTGCCATAACACCCAGATATTGTTTTCTTCTAATAATGAACCAGGCCTTCTATATTCAGACTTAACCCACGCACCCATTTGTGTTTGCTTCCATTAATTAAAAAGCAAGCACTGCTTATTGTGTGGCACAAATCTCTGGTGAGGTGTATTTTATTAGTCTAAAAATACACACCCATGCACTGTGCTTTCATCTGGCGGCTAGGACACGTTCGGGATTGAATGTGCAAAGGCATACATACATATATACATTTAACGAGATATGATGGCGAATACATGATTTCAACAGAAGTACATGAATCAATTGTGTTTATATTTGCATGCATGTGAACACGTATGGAACGCATCTTGAAATGTGGTAAGGATTGTTGACTACATACGGCGAGGGAAGAAGTCCTGTATGTGTTGTGCTCAGACAAAATATGCGTCCAAAATGATATTTGTGTGATCACAACAACAATGCAAGTTTATATCGGTTCACATTGAACTATGGAAAGCGTGCATGCCACATGCGGACACGTGAAGGTGCATGTAGCAGTACAGTTTCGAACAGTAGTAATACTAGAACCTATAAAGCACATTTAATCGAATCTCTCAAATCACTGCACGAGACGCAGCATCAAACACTCAGCGTAATAATAACAAAACAAAATCCTGAAAGCCATTTTCCGAATTAATAATAATAGTTGAATAAACAGTAGTGTATACATAAGTTTTAGGACCCGTTTTAAAGAAAATGTCCACAGACTCGAGAGATACTGAGATATCGTGGACAAGCTGCTCCAAAGTCTGGGGGACACTCGAGAAAAAGTCGGTCGCCCATCGACCGAAGCCTCCATGACGTGGGAACGCAGTGGAGATCTGCATCCCGAGATCTTGGAAACCTTGCGGGGGACATGGGTGCAACGTCTCTCTGAGGGAGGCTGGGGCAAGGTGGTTGGGAGCTTAGTATGTTAGAAATGACCGTCGCACATATCTACAGTTATACATACATGAACAAGGTTACACAAACATGACTCGCATCACAATTAAATTATGAATCCGCACTCCACCCACGTATAAAAAGTGTTTTCTGCAATAATACAGCCTTCATCGTGATGGGTTTATGTTTGATACCACCCATCCTGTGGGAAATGTCTATAAAAATAAAAATAATTCTCTGCTTAAAAACACAGCAAGTCTTCAAATGTTCCAACTCTTGAAAAAAAAAACATGAAAACAATATTACACGTAAACAACTGGATTCACAGCGTCCAATGCATGTTAAAAAAAATGTCTAACAATTTTACTCCAAACATGTTTGCTTTTTTCCCCTTGCTTATTGTTGTAACTTTCATCGGTCACGGCGCACCCGTGACAAATTATACCACGATCTCGAATACCCCTGTGCAGTCAAAGGTGAAAATATCTACAAACAACACGCGTGTACATTTCACGCCATCGCACGCACGCAAGTGAGCTTATTGATGTAGCAATGCATTTGTGATCACATGGTTCGTCCAATGCAATGCGATCTGAGTCTCTCACAGAACACTGCTTGATGTGTTATTAAATAGCTTTTTTAATTCACGAGCGGACATATTTACACCATCCAAAAAATAATTTTCCGTCGGAATACACTGTTAATTTCTCGTGATTGTTATTACATATTTTTTTAGTTGCAATTTGCTCAGATCAGAATTTTGTTTGAGGGAATTGTACGAAAGAATAATATTAATAATGAGGTTTACTTCTTTGCAAATCTAATGCTGCATCTTGCTGGGCATTGACATGACTCTGGGTGGTGGGGGGTATAGGGGACATGCAGCACAGGATCATTTAGCACAGGCGAATGATGTCAACATCGGTTTAACACGTAGGAGGCTTTCGCGGCTAATATCAATACTTTTTTTTTGGGTGAGATCGCGTAAATATAAATGTGTCGTTAAACCCGCCACCACCAGACACAGCCAATGAGTAAGGCTTGTCACGTAAACAAAACATTAGTTACAACTTCAGCACTCCGGTGAGTTGGAAAGTAAACCCACGATATTTACTATTCGAGTGTGACGTTTCGCTGGTGATCACAACCGGCTTCATCACGCGATTAGCCAGAGTTATGACAGCTTATGCAACACACGTGACTTTTTCCTGATGAGTAAAGGTCTCTTAGATCTAGAGCCAGAATAGGGCGTGCAATGTATTTCCTCTAGAGGGAGCGCTCTCTAGGAGTTTGACATTTATAAAACGGGGCAACATCACGAATAGTCTGCAGCTTCAATGCGCCTTCTGCTTTTGCAGTATCATGTTAACATGCAAATATATACACACACACGCTTCCATGAGAGTAAAGACATTGCTTTGACTATTCAGGAAAGTAAGTGGCCGTGGGCAGGACACATAGCCAGAAGGGATGATGACCGATGGAGGAGACCGTTGTATGGACGTTGCACTTCGCTTGCACCGTGCCGTGATAATCGGAGGTGCGGAGGAAGAACAGCAAACGAACTGTACACAAGGTAGCTGCAAGGCTACGTTGTGGACAGCCGAGGGCAATTCCCGAAATCAGTGGCGGCTCCTGCAAAATCTCTCAGGGGGGGCAAATGGCTGGATGATTGATAAGGATAAGGTCCACCCATGCAATGGATAAATTAACAGCTTAAGCATGTAAAGGCAACTTCACTTCTTTAATATTAATGAAAAATAAAGTGACTCTTACAATACATCTTGTTTGTTTCTATACTCACTATTAATACAATCCACTCAAGTTTCTTTTATTAAAGATTCCACGAGGTGGCGACAAATTATATTGTTGGATGAAACGTGCTTACGTATGATGACGTAAGCACGTTAGTGCGAGCCCTCCCGGAAGCCATAGAGAATGCATTGCAGCGCCCGCCCTTCGAAAAAAAACATCTTTGAATGTAAGTCTATGGGGCCACTCGGGGCGATTCTCAGCCAGAGTGAAATCGCCCAAAAAGAGGCGGTACTCCACAGAACGTGACATGACGCTGATTGGACTATATCCAGAAGCACAGTAACGGCTGAGATTGGTGGTGCGTCGCCCAACCGCCCTAATGAAGAAACCGCCCCTGCCCGAAATGTTCTTTGTTGTTGTAGCACCGTTGGCTAAGTACGGTGTGAAAGAAGTTCGGCGCACATACATACTATGCTCCCACGTCTTTGCTCTCCCCCATTCACCAACCCCCACTGACCGGCATGGTGAAGTATAGTCAAATAACCCCCAAGACGTACGCAGCATGGGGAGGCCCTAATCCAGCAGTGGATTGATAAAGGTGCTGTACATGTACACGTTTTGTGTTCCACACTTGGCAGATATTTCAAAACTGGGGAAATACTTTACGTTAAGAAAAAATAAAAGCATACATTTAATAATGCACAGTGATTCCATTAGACTGCCAGTTAATACTCTCTAATTGTGTATAAATAATACAATGCGAAATTGACTCTATCCTGACCATGACATCTGAGAGCCGCTGGGACACTAGCATGGCTCTCTACGGATTAACAGATAAGCCTGGTAGGTGATATTAAAACGTGCATCTTTGGAAAATAAATTGCATTATCATACAAAGATATATAAGTGCTTGCAGCAGGCAGCAGGCCACTGAAAATCTAATTTTGAATTACATTAATCCTTCGCAGTGTTACGTGTAAGCCTATATTTTAATGCAAACTTATTTTTACGCGCACTGCCACAGCAAACCACACTTGGATGTTACGAACAATATTATTTTTTTAAACGTTAACTTTACAAAGTATATGTTGAGTAAGAGTGGATACCATGGGTCAGCATTTGAAGGATTTCTTCCCCTCCCAGTTATTGAATGAACTGTCACGATATGAGGTTGTGATTCATTTAAATTATACAATCTCTCGTGTTATAGTTTTGTGTGTTGTGAGTGGGAAAAAAAATCAACCTTTTTTGCTCCAATTACCTACATATATATCAGAATATGTATCTATGCTGGTGGAATCGATGAGCTATCAATATTTTTTTCACACATGCCCAGTAGGTAAAAGTAGGTAAATGTGCAGCCCTGCAATGTATTTCTCCCACCATTGCTGGAGGAAGAGCCTCCTCTGCTCGAGGCAGCCCTAGAGAGCTCCACGACAGGATGTTGGGCCTAATCTTCCACGCTGGGCAGAAATGTTGGAAGAGGTGGGTGGTGCCTATATTTGACGCCACCACATACCACCTGCTGATTGACAAATGCGGAATTCCCATTTGTGTTCCTCAGTTGACAGATGCGGTTGGGGGGTGGGGGTTAAGAACCTTGCCCATGCTTCAACATACACATTTGTAATAAGTGTCAAACATGAATTGATGAATTTAGTGGCTTTAACAATTCTATTTCTTCAATAAATCCCCGTGTTGTCACGCGCCTTGCCATGTAAGTATATGAATAAGTATATGCACAAATGAGTCAATGTCCCTTCGTGATAATAAGGTGCTTAGGGAAACCTGATAAGATACAAGCAGCTAAACATCCGGTGTGCGATCTCCAACCTGTTTCAATCATATGGCCACCTGGTGACATTTTATTAGACATTAAAACAAAAGAGCCTCACATAGAAGTGTCTTTTCCCCGCTTGATCGTGCAGGAGTTTTAAATGATAACAAAACAATGCCGAATAGCTTCAGGAACTTATTAGAACGCATAGGCCACAAATGTTTGACGTATGAAAACGATTCGCTGAATTACAAAAAATGCCGATGCGCGTCCAGTTTGAGAAATACGATGGACGTCAGACATTATCCATCCACTGCTGGACGAAGGCCTCGCGAAGTCGTCGTCATCTTCGATGAAATCCATGTAGCCATGTAGCTCCTGCACGCTAGCTGGTCTCAATCCTTCCGTCTCCGCGGTAGACACCCCGCGGGTGGTTTTCCCTCCTTCGGATGTCACTTTGTCACGAGCCTAGAATAACAACAACAGACCCAGCTAAACGCCCACGTACATTTCCCAGCGGTCAGTATGTGGCGTCTCTATAGAGTGCGTTCTTTCTTTGATCTGTGTGCGCTCCTCTTTCTGTCTCAGCGTAATTCGCAGCATGCACCTCTCCACGTAACTTAGTGGCCTCTTCCATTCCTGTACCATTTTATTGGTTGGTGTTCTTGTTTTGGATTCAGGTAAGTACGTACTGCTTAAAACAAAGACGACACTTTCCTAATTGTAATCTTGCTTTTCATTATTCAGTTTTATTGTTTTGAATTCGAGTAACCTTTAGGAACGTTGCCTCTTCTCCCAGACCTCCGATTGGCATGGTTGGCTATGTACGGTGTGAAAGAAGTTCAACATACGTGCATATTTATGTACACATACTTTCATGTATTTTCCAGGTATGCCACTCCAAAAGATATCTCCAATTGAACCTTATGGCGATACCCCGAGCTACCATAGGACCCTCGCACTCGCATAATGTCCGTGATGCAGTAATTTTTAGTTAGTTGATGGTCGGCGATGCGGCAATCGACTCATCTCGACGAGCTGTACTCACGATGCACCACTACGGTGCGTACCGCGAGTGTTCACGGTTTCAGCGCAATCGTCCTCGCTGCGTTTCGACATCGCGAAGTAGCACTGATTTCGGATTGATTGGTACCCCCGTCGCGGAGTTAAGTACACACCTGGAAAGAAATAGCGTCCCAGAAATTTTATATTTAATTGCCTCGGCCCATTTTGTATTATTTGGTACCCCGGGTACCGCCATGAGGATCAGTTGTTCAGTGAACTTATTGTACGTCACTCTTTTTGTTCATGTTCATCCTCAGCCCAACCTTTGACATCCTCTTGAATGTTTTGTATTACATTTCCGTGATATTATAATGGGTGACTTCAATGTCAAAGTATGTGAGTGTCAACGATTCAGGGACATCGTTTCTAGGAGGCACTTTCTTTATTAACAACTTCCACGGTCTTGTCCGCACACTCTCCACAGTAGCTCAGCCTAGCCTGTACACAACACGAGCCGTCTAACACTGACGACGCTGACTGAGATAGCCGACTGCTCTCTTTTGCAGCGCAGTGTCTAGTGGAGACGTTTAGCGACGACGGCGACGAGACGACAGCGACGACGAGACGAGTCAACTCCCAGATCCGGCAGCCTCGAGCTCCCCGCTCTCGGCTCCTTTTATGCTCCCAGCGCGGCCTGGCCCCGCCCTGACCCAGCCCTGACCGCACCTCCCTTCTAGAACCCACGAGCAGGTTCCAGGGGCCTCCAGATGAGGTCCTCCATGACCCTTGCCTTAGTTCCTCCGCTCTGCCAACACATCTGTGCTCACGCTCACCGGCTTGTGTACTGTCTGTCCACCACATCTGCTGCCGCTGTCCACCAGCCAGCGCTATTACACTACACATGTAAAAGGTGAGGAGATGAGAGGACGATTGGTAAGTTTAGCATTGGAGCGAGGAGGGAGAGAGTTATCAGCCAACAAGAGCATAAATATAATGAACACATCTCTCACGAGGAAGGATTTTATGGAAAACGGACGTGGAGAAATCCAAGGGAGATTGACTTGTTTATTATTGACAAACCCCAATTGCAAGAGATGTTACCGGCCTCAATGTCGCAGGAAGCAAGCACAGAGCGGGCAATGCAGCTTGCACTTCAGCATAGGACAAAGATAATTACTGAAGCAAAGAGAGGCAGCTAAACATCGTATATCTAGGCCAGCAGGTAGCTAATTTTAGACGATTGCAAAGCAATTGATTCTAATGTCTACTGGAGCAAAGTGATGAATTGGATGTCATCTCTTTTTACAATGTAATAACTGCACAACAAAATCGCACTTTGTTTGAAACCAGAGGGTGTGAAAAATAGATGTAAAAAAAGAATGAATATACTGAATAAAGTATTGAATACACCGGATGCTTATGACATTATTGGGAAAATAATGAGAACATGAATTGGAGAATATAACAATAGTAAAGATCCATATGTCATTGCTAAAAACGGTATTTTGTGCAAGCCAGGCATAGGGAATGTTTGCCTACCATTTAACAGATGTATACTATCTATCATAATCTAGAAAAGACCAATAAATATAAAATACCATTTATTTGAAGCCTTTGTGGTCTATGAAAAAAAAATCTAAATTGTTATTCAAGCTATCACAAACCGAGGCATACAAAACAAAGATTTGTAAATGAAAAAAAACATTCACAAAAGTGGAACAGTTACGTGGAGACTGCACAAGGAAAGTAACATAACGTACATATTTGAAAGTGACAGAATGTGTGTATTAGAAAGAAACAGAATGTGCGTATTAGACAAACAAGAGGAGATGTGACCTATTCAAGGCAACGTGAGAAGAGCTTTTCTGACGTCTAGAATAAATGAAAGGCACAAGTCTACATGTCGTGCGGAAATGTGGAACTCATTTGCAAGATGTTGTTTTATTTGACAGTGCGTATGCTTTGGCATGCCATCTCACACGTGGTTTGTTTCCTTCATGATATCTATTTGTATTTCAGCCATTCTCAATCCAGCAATGCATGAATCCCCTCCCCTACACACGCACCTTTATTCACGTGATATATCATTTGTACGCATCCAGGTGTCGTTTCGAATGAATTATCCTCCTTTTTTCTTGCAGTAGGACTCCCTCTCTTTTGAAGGCAAATTAAGCAATTGCAGCATCCCTGCAATCCGGTCTGTCAATTTTCCTATTGATTAGTTGAATAATTGTCAGGGTAAGGGATTTTATTTTTATTCAGTAAGCCTGGTACCAAGTGTACAGATTATATACCCTCAATTTAACACGTAGGCTTTCGCGACCAATGTCATGATTCTAGTTGTAATTACTGGCGAAACGTCGTATTCAAATTGTAAATGTTGTGGATTTTCTCTCCAACACACTGGTTAGTGCTGTACTAGTAATGCATTGACATGTTCTGTTTACGTAACAAACCTTACTAATTGGCTGTGTCGGGTGGTCGCGGGCTTAACGACACATTTATATTTAAGCGATCTAACCCACAAAAAAACATATATGATGGATATTATAGCTTCGTTTTCATGAATTTTTATTTGGTGCTTTCATGGATGTTCAAGCAAAACAGCCACTTTTATAATCCCACTTTCCTTAGAAAAAAAATGTAACCGTTCAAGTTGTGTAATTAATTTTCAGTCATGATTAAAAATAATTATAATATTTTGCAGCATTTCATCAATTCACTGTGGTATGAAGGCGCTTCAACACTGTGTCAGTCGTGTGAGTTGTTGACTATACTTCACTACCCTGGCCAATGTGGCTTGGCTCAGGGGGGACCAGAATCGGTTCCAATATCACTCGCGCACCACCCCAGGTACACATTTAAAGCCGAGTCACCCTCGGGGAAGCCCAAGAGAAGTCCTGATACCACTTGCTGGTTGCCAAGCCTGGGAATCAAACTCAAATCGCAGGCTTCATTGCACAGTGCACTAAACATGAGATTGTGGCTCCCTCAATCATTCATATGTACACACATGACTATTAGAACCTTCAAGATGAAAAGCAATTTCCACAAAGTCCAAGCAATTACTTTACCAATGCAGTATACTAAGGGGCACTAATGACTCCTCTTGGGGAGAAACCTTAAAAATGTTTTTGCTGCTAGAAAAGGAACATTAACGTTTTATTGTACTCTTTGGGGAAACGGTTTCTAAGATAGAGCCAGTGGCTTTATATTTCCTGGCTGGGAGTGTTCTTGGCCACAAAGTTGTTTGTAAGAATTATGTTGTGCGTAGGCCGCTTGGCGAGAATGTTGTCACAACTAATACATTAATAATTTATTTTCTTGGTTCTTTCGGTAAAGTCACGTAGAAGGGAAATAATAAAATAATAAAAATAAAACATAATAAAATAATTTTCACGACGTTTCGGCCACAACGCAAGCAGCCGTCCTCAGGTGAAGAACAGGTCTGTCGGGAAGATGCGTTGTGGCCGAAACGTCGTGAGAATTATTTTATTATGTTTTATTTTTATTATTTTATTATTTCCCTTCTACGTGACTTTACCGAAAGAACCAAGAAGATGAATCCCTGCAGTCACGAAAGCTTTAAATCGAAATTTAATAATTTATTGTTTTTCAGTTCCTGCAGTTCAAGCAAAGTCTTTACCAACACATTATTATCATGAAGCTATTCCCAACGACAGCTTTATAAAACTTCTGTCTGCATACATTCTTAAATGGAATCCATTAAAGATGCTTTTGGACAACCCAAAAAAAAATACACGATGGATTATTGATTCATAAGAGAGATTTTTTGGGGGTCAGATTGCCACGTGAGATTGCCAGGTGTGTGTCATACACCCTCCTCCACCTTACACAGCCAAATAAATACAGTTCTCATGTGAACAAACATGACAATCCAAAACGTAGTATATCACCCCCCCCCCTCCGCCACCTCTGATTTCTGCACCAGATTGGGTTTAGTGATTGGGTTCAGTTATTAAATAATACACATTACAAATATTTACTAATCTACAACTGATTAGTAATCATAACAATTAACTGATTACTAATCTATTATATAATTACAATACCCCCCCTCCCCAACTCTGATCTCTGTACCTGATTGGGTTAAGTGATGACGTCACCCTGCTGCTCTATTTAAGACCGAGAGCAGGTGGAGAGCTTCACTATTCTGGCAAATTGCCCGATGATGCTGGTTGATGTAATTACCAGCGAAACGTCGTACTCTAAAATTGTAAATGTTGTGGATTCACTCTTCAACACACAGGTGGGCTAAAGTAGTGAACTATTTGTCTTTTGTCAACGTGACACATTTTTTACTGATTGGCCGTGTCGGGTGGTGGAGTGTTACGACATATTTATAAATAACGCGATCTAACCCAAAAACCTTTATTATGAACATTTATGATGCATAATCAAGCAATTGCCAGAATTGATAGATTTTAGTAAAAAATGTCCTCCGATCCTGGGCTTTAAATAGGTGACATACATTTGGGGCTAATGTTATGTAACTATTTTGGCCCTCATTTGCACACAATTGTTTTTGGAATGAAAATTTTGAGTTTTACTTCCTATAAAATCAGAAAAATTCTGAAATTTGCAATGCACGTGCGTTCAGTTCTGCAAAAATATGGAACGATGCCACACCTACTGATGATACTTTTGTGTTGTCTTGGTGTCGTCTGGGACTGTTGTTGTTTTGCTGCTTTGCCCAAGCTTGCATTTGATATTGACAAATGGGCAGGAATTTTTGTACTTGTGAAATTAGTGTATTTATTTCTAAGTAACTTGCTTACCTTTTCTATATCTTGCTCTAATTTTTTTTATTTGTTTATGTAACTTGCTGATCCAGCCCGACTGCACAAAAGTGTAAAAAGAGCTTCATAGCTCATCGGATTCCTCCTCCAGCCTAAATAAATATTCTTATTGTGACATGTTGGCAAGAGGGCCCTGGCATGGATCGTATGGGAAGTTCTGTGATGTCTCCTTTCACGGGTCATTCACTAGCAGTGAGCAATGCACTGCTATGCTTGGATTCCGAGTGGCTACCTCATCGTTTGGCATAATGCTCGTAGCACAATTAGATTTACATTGTGAGAAGTATCTTTTTTTTTAATGGACATTGATGATCTTGTTGCAAGCCGAGTCTGGGTTTGTCCCAGGCCGATATTATTGCAAAGCAGACTACCCCCTTTAGGCATTATTATTTAATACAAATTGGCCGCACTGCAAATCAAATTTCTTCGCGTTAACATAGAGGGTGTGTAAATGGACATTTCATTAAATGTATTACATGTGTATCGCATAGCTGCCGAAAAGGAAAGCCACATGTTTTATGAACGCAAACGCTAGCTGGCCATTCATGTGCCACAGAATCAGTTTTAGAATGAGTCGGCAGGCTTTTGGCTGTGCTTTAGCTAGTTAGAGATGCAGTGTAAATGCAAGTTCTATTTTTAGGTCGTATTGCAGTCTGCAGCAGCTCTGTGCTGCAAGTCAATGTAAAGATTTCTTCACCGTTTTATTGGCTATAAATTACAGTTTAATAGGCATCACAAGAAAAATATCCATAAAGCAATGCTTTCAAGAAAGTAATTTTCTCCAGTTCAATATATTGTTATCCGTACTGCATATAATTATGCAAACGATTTGGATATGGGTGAGACAATGTGCATCCTTTAATTGGTTAAGTGCAATATTAAATAACCATGGTTTTTGAATTGTACTGCCAAGCAGAGCATGCAGTTCTCTGCCCTACATTCCGAGGGGGCAGATTTGAATTGTGTGTGTGTGTGTATGATATGCGATATAGGGCAATGAACAGTACAAAGGCCATAGATACACATGCAAACATAGGGACACCAATGGTACCTCTTCATAGCTGCATATTCATATACAGTACACTGATTGATGCAGCCAATATTGTCCGTCGGGCCAAATGGCAAGAAATGCATGTTTATTTTGAAAGGGGAAAGAAACCTACTGAAAAATAGATGTTAACTACCTCGCCTGGTATGCAGGAGATTGTGTGCTCAATCTCGACCCTGATGCCTGCATATTTGGAGTTTGCACGTTCTCCGAGTGGTCGCGTGGATTTTTTTCCGGGTCCTCCAGGTTTTCCCTCCACATTTAGAAACTTGCGTTTCGAGTACCGTATTTGGCTGCTATACATTTCCACTCGATAAGCCACTTCGTTGAGCGATCATTTGTGGCCAGGTCACTTCTGAAAAAGGGTTATGTAGCTCAGTGGGCCTTACCTGGAAAAATAAAAACAGTTTCGTTTTAGTTTAGTTTCCGCAATTCATAACAATAACAACTATATCTTACACTCAATATGCTGGATGTTGATCTTCCCATACCGTATGAGTCATGGGGATCTCTTTAACCATACTTCACCACCCAGGTCAGGACAGAATTGTGAAGGAAGCCCCGTATTGGTTTTGATATAACTCAACATCCCTGATGCTAGTTAGCTGTGGCCGGGACTTGAACTCGGGTTCTTGGTTGTATAGTATGCCACTGCTTTACTCCACTAAATATACGTCACCTATTTTAGCAAAAATATATAATTTAGCTATGCTGAATCACAAAAGTGGAGTGCTGATGCAGTGGTTCACATACTAAAATCAGTCGCGAATAATATATCAACCGATCCTGTGCCCCCCCCCACATTCATCAGCCTACACTGACCAGCGTAGCGAAGTATGGTTAAACATTCTAGATTTGAAGCTTTCGTGACTACAAGGATTCATACTCTTAGTTCTTTCGGTAAAGTCACGTAGGTAAAAAATGAAATAAAAATTAATAAAAATAAAACAATAAAAATCACGACGTTTCGGAGGCAACACAAGTCTCCGTCATCAGGTGGGACCGTCACAGCCAGATTTGCAACAACCACGCTGACTGGCATTGTGCGGTGGCATGGGGAGACCTTCATTCAACAGACGGGTGACAATTGGCAGGAAATTAATTGAAAAGAAGGAATATCTAAACCAGTGGTTCTTCACCTGGGGTGCACGCACCTCCTGGGGCTGCGAGATGCCCTTTCTGAGAAACAAAAGGGGGTTGCAGGCTGCGGTGAAGGTGAAGAACCGCTGCCCTAAGGGACGTTTCCACTGTTCACACGTGTGCATCCTGCATTCACGAGAACGTGGGCTGCCACGTTTGTGGAACGACGTTTATTTCTCCGCAGTGTGCCGCAATCCTTTGCTCACGTTCTGCGCACTCCCCTGGCCTTTGCTATTAATTTGTATTCAGTTTTACAACTTAGTTTACTTTCGACGAATGCTCAAGTGTATCCCCGTGTAAATGCAAATCAGATAGAAAAAAAGAGAAATTGCTTCGAAGGGAATTAATTGATCCATGATGAGTGTGATTCTGGATGTAAGTGATTTAATTTCTATAAAAAATGTTGGCAGTGGATTCCCAAAGAGAATAATGTTATAGTTTCCAATTGATGCAGATAATGCGTGATGTGTTTTCATATTGTGCCTCGGCACAAAACATGATACAATTACAATCCTTGTTGAACAATAATTGCATTCTACAATGCACACAGGGCGCATGCGCACTTTTTTGTGCATCTCATTTAAGATTGCTGAAAGGGAGTCGAGTTTTATGGCTGAAAAGAGGGCGTTCTCAAAGGAGTGCTTTAAATCCTTGTGAGAGGGAAAAAATCATGAATTAAGAAGCTACCCAGTGAATTATCCGGCCGCATGCCTCATGTGATAGAGCACCTGGCTTGCAATCACAAAGCTTTGAGTTGAAGTCCCCACTAGTTCAATCTTGATTTGAAGCTTTCGTGACTGCAGGAATCCATACTCTTTGGTTCTTTCGGTAAAGTCACGTCGGTAGAAAAAATAATATATCACGACGTTTCAATCGAAACGCAAGCAATCGTCATCAGGCGCCTGATGACGATTGCTTGCGTTGCGATTGAAACGTCGTGATCTATTCTTTTTTACTTTTACCTACGTGACTTTACCGAAAGAACCAAAGAGTATGGATCCCCACTTGTTGATTGACTGGGGTGGATACAATGTTTACCACATTTTGGGGGGCAGGTGTACCACCATTAGTTGTTCTGTGGACCACGGGAATGTGGAATTTCCTCCAATAGTTTAGGCTTTTAACACATTCCTCCTGCGGAGGGAGCTGGTAGGAACGTTGGGTTGCTCGGTCAATGGCCAGGGTCAACGGCGGCGTGATGTATTCCGCAAATATGCCCGACTGTGAGGGCGGGCACAAGCCGGCGTGAGTAGGTTAAACGTTGAGTTTTATAAGGGCACCACGGGGTGACCTGCCCCTCCCCACCCATTCCCACCCTCCCCTCCCCATCCAGCCCCTCCCCACCCAGCCCCTCCCCACCCTCCCCTCCCCACCCAGCCCCACCCTCCCCACCCAGCCCCTCCCCACCCAGCCCCTTCCCACCCTCCCCTCCCCTCCCCACCCAGCCCCTCCCTCCCCACCCAGCTCCCGTTTTACTGGTGTAACCAGGAGGTTCCTGCCAGTAAAACGGGAGCTTAGGGCTGCCCCATACTCAATGGAGTGGGACATCATTACGCCTTGACGTATAACTACGACAGACAAGAAAATAAGCATGTTATTTAATTAGATATTATTTGTGTTTATTATATCATAATGGGCAAGCACCTGCTGTGTTCACCTGAAGGAAATATTAGTTTAAATGCTGCAAGGGTTCTTTTTTTCTATCAATATCTTAGTTGTCTGAAGTCACAAAGAGCAAATGAGCTCCACATTACAAAAAGCAACACATTTCACACATTTATTTTAATTACATCAATGGAATATATAAGATCAGAAGGAACGTGACTATGTTCGAAGCGAATGCCTTCCCTGTGCGACTGCGCACGTTTTCACGGTCGGTGCCGTACGGCTCTGCGGACGGCACGCTGCATTCCCTCATCCTCATCCTCGTCTTCATCCCCGCCAGCCCTGGTCACGCTTCACGGAGGCCTCAAGGGCCTGCGCAGGCCGCCTCTGGGCAAAGCCAAGGTCGCTGGATACAATGGTCGTAACGGCGTAGGAACTGCAATGCAATGGTGACCAATTGTTTTTGCTATTGAATGCATATACACGCCTACTATAATCGTCCTTAACGCTCGTGACGTCACTCCACATCGACCAGCCCCTCTCATTAATATTCATGAGCAGGTAACGTCCTCCAAATGTACACCTCTCCCCACCCCTCATTAATAATCATGAGCAGGTGACGTCACTCAATATGGAGTACTCCCCCCCTCATTAATAATCATGCGCAAGTGACGTCACTCCACATCGAACAGCCCCCCTCATTAATAATCATGAGCGGGTGACGTCACTCCACATGTGGGGCGAGACGCCTTCGCCCCCCTCCGGCTGAACCCTCACGTCACGCGATCTCCGTCACGCTGTTTAGACATAGAAGTAAAAAGGACGTCATGATGAACAAGGGATTAAAACCTTTAAATGAAATAAGTCTGTGTCACCGCGCCCTTACAAATTGCACACGCGTTGATGCAATGAATATCACGTCGCGGTCTGATTTTCGCTTGCAAGTTTCAGATTTACTGCAATACACCCGTCCTTGGACGGGCGAAAGGCGAGTTGTATTAAGATGAATGTGTTGTTGGGTTGTGCCATGCGTTGTTTGGCACGATGTCCGACGTTGAGCGCTCCACTTGCTGGGGGCATCTTCAGGCACTGATTCCCATTTTTTCTTCATTTCCTCAAGAAGCTCCCAGCACGGTGGAGCCAAATGTCAGATATCATGCCGAACATCCCGCTGAATCATTCAAAATGCAGCAGACTATGGGAGGAGAAGCATGTCTCCGCTGTGTCCTGGTACATTGCAATTGCAGGGACTTGACAATAGATGTTTATAATGGAACCAGCGTACAATGACCCCACTATTATGTATGATATCACACATACACAGCATAGAATATGCTTTTTACAGCATTGTGTTGAAATAACTCCCCATAGCAGTCATGGGTGCAGTGTTGGTGAGGAGACGTTATCTCCTTCGCCTGGTGCAAAGGAGGTCGTGGGTTCAATGCCGTCCCTGACGATGCCTTTTGTATGCTTGGAGTTGATGCGATCTCTCTTCATGTGGTCACGTCCATTTTTCTTCTATAACTTATTACGTGTGAAGGCGATATAAGCCACTTTGAAGAGCTATTATTACGTGTGGGCAGGTCGCCTCAGAAAAATAACCAATAGTCAAGTGGGCCTTTCCTGCTAAATTAAAAGTTTATTTTTATTTAAAGTGGGATTTCTGTCAATGAAAGCCTTTGGCAATGTCAGTAAACTTTCAGTCCCTGAACCTTTACGTATAGATGTATGGTGTCAACTATGACATGCACGTTATAAATAAACAGGGGTAGAATAATGCGTTCATTAATTTGTCGACAGTTGCCAGGTTTTAAAAACCCCTGGAGTATGGAGTAAAATGATCGGCAATCCTTCAGCTCTGTAGAAGAGCTGAGGGTTACAATAAGCTGATACTTTCCCTTCTTCACAGCCTCGTTCTCTGTTTGATCATGTCAAGACTGGTCTCTTGCAATGTATGTTGCGTTGGATATCCAAAGAGGCAACTCAACGTTGCCGCAGTGTGTTCAAAATGCTACGGCAAGAGTTGTCGTCTTAAAGTGTAACACAATGATCATGTCATTCTTGTTATATGTGAAATGCACAGACTGACGGTGTTTAGGAGGAGGAAATGTAAAATGCTTGATATCTTTTAAGCCGTTACACAATTGGAGGCCACTATATTTGGCAGAATAATTGCAAAACTTGGTTCCAAAACTGTAAATTATGCTTTGGTGATAGAGGTGCTTTATTACAAGAACGGCACGTGCAATGGAGAATTATGGAATGGACTTTTGGTGTTGTTTCGCATCAACGTCGTGGAACAGCTGACGGTGAAATTGTATTAATCCACCCACAATTTGTAAATTTAAGACTGAATTAAGGACGCTACTTTCAGATAGCATTTGAATGACTCGTATGAAGTGGATGTAAAAGAGAGTGGTCTAAAGCACAGTTTGCCGTTTTAATTTTGCCTGTTCTCGTCTGCATTCACCACACATACTTGTGGTAAAACATGCAAACAAACATGCTCTGATAATTATCTATGCATAATCTTTGAACCTTATTAGCCCTCATCAGAGACGGCCTTCTTTATGGCCTTGTCTCACCAGTGTTAGACCAGAGAACGCCAAATGGCGAACAGTGCAAAGACATACTCTTGGTCCTTTCGTTAAAGTCACGTAGGTAAAAAAAAAGATATAAATAAAATTAAATTACGACGTTTCGATTGTAACACAAGCAATCATCATCAGGTGTGAACACCACATCAATAAAATGTTTACTAAAGTGGGAGAGATACCAGGAGGCTATGCAATCGAAGCGTCGTGATCCAATTTTATTGATTTTCATCTTTTATTTTTTTATTAATTTCTTTACCTACGTGACTTTACCGAAAGAACCAAGAGTATGGGTCCTTGTAGTCACGAAAACTTCAAATCTAAAGTGCACAGACAATGCCAGTGTCAGAACACGTGTAGCTTGTGTGGAGCAGTTGTATATCTGGTGTTTGAACATCTGAACACCTGTTTTCACTGCCAAAAAGGGTAAACCATATTCTTATTTTTTATTATTTTTTATACTGGCAAAAAGGTCCCACAGATATTTGCTTCTTCTTGGTTCTTTCGGTAAAGTCACGTAGAAGGGAAGTAATAAAATAATAAAAATAAAACAAAATAAAACAATTCTCACGACGTTTCGGCCACAACGCAAGCAGCCATCCTCAGGCGAAGAATGAAACACCCCAAGCTTGGAGCGTATATTTAAGCTGGGTTAGAGGGGGGGGAGGTGGGAAGAAGAGCGCCTAAACAAAATAATTTGCATATCAAGAGGAATTCAGCATATGGAAAATGCGTAGGAGGTGGGCGGGGGGGGTTCCAAATCAATACTATGCCCGTGCATTATGCAGGATTAGCAGCATCAAAGGGGGGGGATGCTGCTAATCCTGCATAATGCACGGGCATAGTATTGATTTGGAACCCCCCCCGCCCACCTCCTACGCATTTTCCATATGCTGAATTCCTCTTGATATGCAAATTATTTTGTTTAGGCGCTCTTCTTCCCACCTCCCCCCCCTCTAACCCAGCTTAAATATACGCTCCAAGCTTGGGGTGTTTCATTCTTCGCCTGAGGATGGCTGCTTGCGTTGTGGCCGAAACGTCGTGAGAATTGTTTTATTTTGTTTTATTTTTATTATTTTATTACTTCCCTTCTACGTGACTTTACCGAAAGAACCAAGAAGATGAATCCCTGCAGTCACGAAAGCTTTAAATCGAGATATTTGCTTATTGCCATTTGTGTGAATTGTCTGTCCTGCATTGTTAAGGCAAATTGTATTTGGTCTGCAATCACTTCCTTCCCGAGTGCTTCTCTTGCCACATCACGGACCCCTTTCTCCAGCATCTCGAGCCGTACTGAATGCCAGGCACGGAATAAATAATAAGTAATGATGTTGATGATGTTGGTCATGAAGCTTACGATGCGTGCGTCAATTTTCATTTGTGAAAATCAAAGTTTCCCGATTTCTCAACGTTATAGATAAATTAATCCCATGATGCCTCCAGTGACGAGATATGCTGCAATTTACCGCAATGTTTATAACAAAAATGTATTCTTAAATGTGAATCGTGACTGAATCGTGACAAAGCATTGGATTGATTAACTCGAAGGGTGAATTATTCCACCAATATTAGTTCATGCCTCTAATACAGCATTTGCACTTGAATTTGTCAACGCTGGCCAGGCAATTTTCTGTTCTATAGCCAGCCATGAGAGTAATGGTACGGGGAGGAAAGGCAATTTGGAAGTGATTCCACAGAGAAAAAAAGTCCCCATTAATGAGGATGCCCGGCTGTTGCAGCGCAGACAGATTGCGCACGCTGACGGCAATTGCACACCCCGTGCTTATCCTCAAAGATCAATTTACGTGGGGAATTATAGCAATCTATCCATGCATAAGTCATTTTGCCTGCAAGAATGTTTCCTGCAGATAAAATAATGTTACCCGAGTAAGGGGGACACGAGGGTGGAGCAGTGGCGCAGTGGTTCGTGCACTGCACTACGAGCCTAGCGACCTGAGTTTACATTCCTGGCCATGGCGAATATCAGTGATGAGTGACATCTCCAATGGTCCTGTCCATCTCCTCCATTAGAAACGTGCGTTTTAGAGTATATTGTTGGGTCTTTCGTTAAAGTCACGTAGATAGTTTCGATTTAAAGCTTTCGTGACTGCAGGGATTCATCTTCTTGGTTCTTTCGGTAAAGTCACGTAGAAGGGAAATAATAAAATGATAAAAAAAATAATAAAATAATTCTCACGACGTTTCGGCCACAACGCAAGCAGCCGTCCTCAGGTGAAGAACAGGTCTGTCGGAAAGACAGACGCTGTCTTTCCGACAGACCTGCTCTTCACGTAGATAGGTTCAGGATGTCGACCGCTTGTGTTGTGATCGAAACGTCGTAGTTTGTTGTTATTTTCTTTGAACCTATCTACGTGACTTTAATCGAAAGAACCAAGAATGTGAATTCCTGCAGTCACGAAAGCTTTAAGTCAACGTTTTAGAGGATGTTGGCTGCTATACATTTCCACGTGATTATAAGCCACTTCGTTGAACTTTCATTTGTGGCCATGTCACTTCTGAAAAACAGTTGTATAGCTCAGTGGGCCTTATTTAAAAAAATAGCTTTAGTTTAAAAAGCCGAATTGTCCAAAGTGGTAAAGTATGGTCAAACAACCCCGAAGACTGGCATGGCATGTGGAGACCTTTATCCAGCAGTGGATTAACAAAGGGATGTTTATTATTATTATTATTCAACAGGACATGAGCCTCGAGGCTTTTTATCCTCCTTATCCACCTCCACGTGATATTCTGCCCCCTTTTCCCGTTGTCCGTGTGACTTCTTCGTAAGTTGAACCTTGGTCGTTCTTCCCATGGATCCGAGTGGTAAACGGGACTCTGCACTCATGTGGGCAACACAGGCGATGGATGCTGGAGGCTTGAGTTTTCCAAACCATTCTGCAATGTATCGGACATTTTGAAGGTCCACAGATGTTAACATTCCAAGTTAATGCATAAAATAGAGAGAGTAAAAACATTTAGGCAACATTTCTATTTCAATCATCTAGTATTAAGAATGTTGTGCTATCACCTTTCAGTGGCTGTCTATTTTAGTTTTGTGTCATTCACATTTACATAATGGTGCGGAATAATTTTTTTTCATGTTTTTAGGCACTTGCTTTTTTGATTTGCTCTTAGATATTTCACTGTTTACGCAAATATCCTGTTTTATAAACCTCAATAATAGCACGTGCTCTGCATACAATACTGAAAAACAAGAATTATATTAACAGCCACAGTGATTTCACGTGACATTGCCAGCACCTCTGTGGTGAAGGCATCTGGAAACTAAGCGAGTTAGGGACATCTTGAAGCAGTTTCTGGACTCTGTTGTGCAAACCATTGTTCAGCATTGAGAGCCAAAATAGCTTGGCTTCTGGCGATGGAAGCCTTACTGTGGGGCGTAAGGGTTAAGGAGAACTCATTTATTATTATTATCATCATCTCGTGTCATTTTCATTCCAGACTGATGTGAGCATAACTTTTAGGATTTCCAGGTTAAACAAACCATCGGCGACACTTGGAATGTGTTGGGAGTGTGTGGTCGATCATTTGTTTATTTCTTGAAAAAATATAACGCCCTTTTTCTCTCGACAACAGGCGAAATTAAAATTTGTGAAATGCAGAAGGGCTGGAAATCTTGACAGCTTTGCTGACAGTGGACTGTGCTCTAGATATGCCGCCACAAGGACATGCAACGTCTGGGTTAGCATTACGTTGGCTTCCATTGTACAGCACTTTGCATTCTCCGAGGTGGGCTAATGATGACGTGAAAAATGACAACGCATGTGCGAATCAGTATCGCGACAAGGTCGCATAAAAGGATGCAAATGTTCTGAACACATGTCGACCGTTGTACTATTCCAGAGAATATTCGCTATTACATTTCACTGAGTTTAGCCAAGATGTTCTCTTGGGCCATGCAATGTCTGGCCTATTAAGGTAATGTTTAGCACTTTGTAATGATGTGTGCAGATGGTATTTGAGAACCTGAGAAGAATTAAGCATGTTTAATGCGGAGAAGTTCCTTACGAAATAATTGTGGCACAGGCTGGCAACTGAGTGCAGCTAATTTGATGGTCATCCCATTTTCAGAATGGGCAATTTGATGGAGGGCTCATTTAGACTTTGTGTAGAGGGTTCATATTGGCTTTCAAAGACTGACAAAACTACTGCCTACTGTTGCAAAGTGTCACTTTCATTGTCTTGTAACATCTTTAAGTTAATATCCACACATAGAAAAATGGTGTTATACATAAAACAGAAGCAATATATCAGAATTAATGGATTCACAGAGAAGACAAAGTGTGTTGTGTGGGCCATGTCACGTCTGCATATTTGTGCAATGTGTTCCATCAACCACAGCCATAGTTGTGGCAATTATCTTAAACATTTATTTACAGTATTCTTTGGTTCTTTCGGTACCTTTTTACCTTTTAGTTTTTCTATCTACGTGACTTTACCGAAAGAACCAAAGAATATGAATTCCTGCAGTCACAAAAGCTTTAATTCAACATTCATTTACAGGTTTCGCCATTCCTTTAAATGTAGTGGTTTGGAGATTATTCCATATTCAAGCCTAATATGCCGCAATCGACAATTGGGCTGAAGTTAATTTCAGTGAAGCAACATTGATTACAGCTAAGTGTCAACGTGGGATCTTCATGTAATTTTCATCAATCCAATACCGGACGAAGGCCTGCCAATGCTGTGGCAATCATGGTGGGGTTATTTGACCATACTTCAACCGCGACGCTCAATTGCGGATTGGTGAAGTTAGTTCCTCGGGACCAGTTCAGACATTACTCGCCACTGTCAGCAACGACCAAGGGAATCGAATCTGCGCTGCTAAGTTAATCGTGCCACGTTTGTTTACTGCCGCACCAACGCTGCACCCAGGGCAGTTGGGCTATCGCATTTTAATTGTATGCAAAGCAGAATACTGGGACATGATTAGTCTGATTTACATTAGTTGCTAGTGTTGGGCTGGGTCCAGGTGCACCGAGCGCGTTACGACATTCTGCCGGTGCTGAGTAATTGTGAACGTTCCCACTAGCGAAGAGGCACGAGCCAGCGGCGGCAGCAGCAGCGTGTGGCAAACGCAGCGGGTGTGGGGCACATGCCACCGACAACCTCCTCTCCTGCTGTGAGAGCAGCAAAGTTATCTCATTAAGGAAAGCGTTGGTTATGTTATTAGCTTCGCATGTGTTGTTTCTTGGTTTCCTGCAGTAATTGAAATGAATGTATGCTTCAGTGTTAATGTTATTATATATAAAGGTAAAGGTGCAGCACTGATTTTGCTGTACTTGCTCATGCCACTACTGGTAGAGGGGCCTCCACTAGAGGAAGCTGTCGAGAGCCCCTCTGCAAGGCATCAATGTCCGCTGAGTCGATGGCCTTTTCATAACTCACAATGGCTAGGCGCAGTGGTATTTGGAATTCAGTAGTTTTCCAGAAGCTGATATAATTTTTGATGTGGTCCTTGATAGAGAAGCCTTTCCTATTTTCGTTCTTGCTCTTGTGGATGGTTAGCCTCTAAGGTTTATTTGATTCTTTGCCTCATGGATTTTTTTGTAGATGTTTTTTATAAATATGGGTAAAAAATGGACCAAGAGCTCTCTGCATTCACTCAAATCAGTGTGACCTCCATTTTTGAAGTGAAAAAGAGTGAGGCATCAATCCATGATTGGGATATTTCATTTACGTGTAAACATTTAGTAAATTAATACTGTAGGCGTACTTATGCTGATGCAGTCATTCAAACTCTTACAAACCATCAGCCTAAATATTGTTTTATTGAAATGAAAAAAATGGAAGCGCTACACAGAGGTTAGATGAAGAAAGTACCAGAACATCAATTATTATACATAGAAGGGGAGTTAGACAAGGTGATACGCTTTCCCACACACTATTCACGGCGACATTCGAAGATGTTTTCAGAAACTTGTAGAGACACAAAGACATGCACATAGAGCGCTGTTTCTCGAATGTGTTTGGCCTGCGGACCTCTCAGCCGATGCAAACACCCCCACCGCCCCCCACCCCCGTGACAAAACGCATTCACCCATCTCTTTAAATACCACTTAAACACAATGATTCATATTACTGGAACACATTATTTTTTAACGCAGCTATGAGAGGTTTTGTTAAGGGGAGCATTTACATATTAAGGTTACGGTAGTTTAATCAGAGTAATTTACCCAACTTCATTTTTTGTATTAAATATCACGAGTAAAATATCAACTAAGGTCCAAAACAAAAGGTACAATAAACGTCATTATTCCCGGATCAAACTGTGCGTGTGCATCACAAGCCCCACGGACCATCTGGAGAAAGGTCGTGGGCCACCGGTGGTAGCGGGGACCACACTCCGAGAAACACTCACACAAAGAAAACAACCACGTCGGCTTTCGCGAACAATATTATTCATAATAATGAATAATTATTGGGGTTAGATCGCATAAGTATAAATGTGTCGTACTCAAATTGTAAATGTTGTGGACTTACTCTCCAACACACCGGTGTGGTGCTGAAGTAGTAACTAGTTGGTGCCTTTTGTTTACGTGACAAACCTTACCGGTTGGATGTGTCGGGTGGTGATGGGTTAACGACAGATTTATACTTGCGCGATCCAACCCATAAAACCTTTATTGTGAACAGGAAAAAAAACTGTCTCAGAATTTCTGACAACACAGTCGTGGCAACTTCCGATGGGAATGTGCTGCAGAAAATGTTGGAAGAACGTAAAAAAAAAGGTCGCGCAATTGGCCTCGGGAGAAATATGAGCAAAGCAGCGGTCACGTACACCGAGTTTGCGATGCAATTTGAGATATCTGTCAGAGGGACACAGCTGGCAAACGCAGCCTCAGGTATCGGTAAACTCTTATCCACTCTCCGGCCTCTCTGTCTGCTGTGAAGAAGGCCCGTTGCTTGAAACTTCACCAACGATCTACAGGAGAATCTCAATTATCCACGCTAATGATGGGGAGGATGGCCGCTGGTGATTTAAAGTCACTGATAATCCAAAAATATCCATTTTATGGCTACGCTGATCTCTATGCGCAGAAGACTCGGCCCACTAAGTGGATAGCAGAGCTACACCAATTAACATAAATCAAACTCCGCCCACTGTTGTAAAGATATGCAACTACTGTACTGTAGAGGTGGTCAAGTAGATTTTGGATTAACCGGAGCACATATTGGTTCGGTTTAAGCACGTGACGTGTAAATAAACATTTCCAAGAATAACAATGCATAACTGTTTTTAGATTATTCATTCGGGCTGAAGAGAAAATCCACGAGTTATTAATTTACGTCAAAATCTCAGGTGCGCGGTTAATGTGAAAATCGCATGAATCGCACGTGGATAAGGTTGCGTTGTTGAGGAAACGTTGAGTTATTTGTGCTGTCTGTGCTTTGCACACCGCTGCAAGCACAGTATCGCCAAATAATTTGCCTACCTCGGTCAGTTATCATAGGGAGACCGATGGCACCACGGAGTAAAAAAGTGGACATTGATGAAGGAAATGTTTTAAAAAAAGGTCAAAAGTGCAGGAAGAAACATGGTGAGGTGCACTAACCTCCCGTGCCTATGCTCCGCATCCTCACCAGCACACAGTGACACCAGGGCCCTACATTTAAACATCGTTAACTTGTAACATGCACAACCCTTTGCAAAGGCATCGCCACGCTGCGTCAGTTGTTGTGGCGGTTGTTTGACGGTGCTTCACACCACGTTGGTCGTCAGTGCGCCACCGCAGCACTCCAAAGCTCTCTGTAATACGATCAGACCGAGTTGCGACGTGTAGCAATCTCTGCGACTCGCAATTATAATGGTACGAGTTCAAATCCCAGCGAGGACTGGATTAGGCCATCATCCCTACCAAGTAATTGCAATGAATACCAGTTCACTTAAAGTCAATTGTGTGTGTGGGGGGGGTTGTATGAACAGACGACGTTGCAATTGGAATGTGGAGTTTTACTTTCTCAGACTAGCCAATGCAGGTGCTTTACCCACCAGGTGTTTCAGCCTGGGGAGGAATAACACCATTACGATGATGTTCCATGGCGCAGTCAAGTTGAGCTTCAATCGCCAATCAAAGTTAATCCAATGTTGAAATCAACAGGTAAACGATGTCCTGCATCCACATTGAAACACCACCGAGGTTTTTTGTTGTTGTTAGTTTTTGCTCGCTTGCTCAATCGCGTCCGTTTAATGCGTTTGCATCCGGGCGGCGTGAGCCGAGATCTTAAGCTGAGAAAAGAAGTCTTCAGCCAGGCGTGTCGCCGACAATGTAAAACGGGAGGGTTTGATTTGCAATAAAGAACGAATTAGTACGGAGAGGGGGAGGGAGGACTGCCGGTGGTGCTGATGATGGAGATGCCGTACTAGCGCTGCAGCAAGGGCGAGCGTCTTGTGGACCTCACGTCTTGTGGACCACACGTTTTGTGGACCTCACGCCTTGTGGACCACACGTCTTGTGGACCTCACGTCTTGTGGACCACACGTCTTGTGGACGACACGTCTTGTGGACCTCACGCCTTGTGGACCACACGTCTTGTGGACCTCACGTCTTGTGGACCTCACGTCTTGTGGACCTCACGTCTTGTGGACCTCACGTCTTGTGGACCTCACGTCTTGTGGACCACACGTCTTGTGGACCACACGTCTTGTGGACCTCACGCCTTGTGGACCACACGTCTTGTGGACCTCACGTCTTGTGGACCTCACGTCTTGTGGACCTCACGTCTTATGGACCACACGTATTGTGTACGACACGTCTTGTGGACCACACGTCTTGTGGACCTCACGTCTTGTGGACCTCACGTCTTGTGGACCTCACGTCTTGTGGACCTCACGTCTTGTGGACCTCACGTCTTGTGGACCTCACGTCTTGTGGACCTCACGTATTGTGTACGACACGTCTTGTGGACCTCACGTCTTGTGGACCACACGTCTTGTGGACCTCACGTCTTGTGGACCACACGTCTTGTGGACCTCACGTCTTGTGGACCTCACGTCTTGTGGACCACACGTCTTGTGGACCTCACGCCTTGTGGACCACACGTCTTGTGGACCTCACGTCTTGTGGACCTCACGTCTTGTGGACCTCACGTCTTGTGGACCACACGTATTGTGTACGACACGTCTTGTGGACCACACGTCTTGTGGACCTCACGTCTTGTGGACCACACGTCTTGTGGACCTCACGTCTTGTGTAGGACACGTCTTGTGGACCTCACGTCTTGTGGACCACACGTCTTGTGGACCACACGTCTTGTGGACCACACGTCTTGTGGACCTCACGTCTTGTGTACGACACATCTTGTGGACCTCACGTCTTGTGGACCACACGTCTTGTGGACCTCACGTCTTGTGGACCACACGTCTTGTGGACCTCACGTCTTGTGGACCTCACGTCTTGTGGACCACACGTCTTGTGGACGACACGTCTTGTGGACGACACGTCTTGTGGACGACACGTCTTGTGGACCTCACGTCTTGTGGACCACACGTCTTGTGGACCTCACGTCTTGTGGACGACACGTCTTGTGGACCTCACGTCTTGTGGACCACACGTCTTGTGGACCACACGTCTTGTGGACGACACGTCTTGTGGGCCTCACGTCTTGTGTACGGCACGTCTTGTGGACGACACGTCTTGTGGACCTCACGTCTTGTGGACATCACGTCTTGTGGACCACACGTCTTGTGGACCTCACGGCTTGTGGACCACACGTCTTGTGGACCTCACGTCTTGTGTACGACACGTCTTGTGGACCACACGTCTTGTGGACCTCACGTCTTGTGTACGACACGTCTTGTGGACCTCACGTCTTGTGTACGACACGTCTTGTGGACGACACGTCATGTGTACGACACGTCTTGTGGACGACACGTCTTGTGGACCTCACGTCTTGTGGACCACACGTCTTGTGGACGACACGTCTTGTGGACCACACGTCTTGTGTACGACACGTGCTGTGGACCACCCGAGTGCCGCCCCACTCTTGTTGACCAATACAATATATTAACCATTTGAACTCTCGTGGCAACTCCACCTGGGCAAGGTATGCGACTACACTTATAAATCTTTAACAGCAAAAAATACCTTCGGTTCCTATTCCACAATTAAAACGAGGTCCCGCCGAAGCCCCGTTCGTTCGGCAGAATTTGTGTCCAGATTGCCACGACCGGGCCAAATCTCAAACTCGACAACTGCTCTGTGTTCAGAAAGTTTGTCCTTTCATCGTAACATCCCGGTTAGCACGGTCTGCTACGTACGGTGCGGAAGAAGTTCAACACACGAATATGCATACACACATACAGGAACACCTCGCACTTTCTTCTGGTTAGTGGACCAGAGCATGGACGAATGTTAAGAATGGACGAATGTCAAAGCAGAGCCTTTATTTAGCTTTGCTCATTGTCTATGTCAAGCTTTTGTTGCAAATTGTTAACCTCATGGGTTAATTTAGTTTTACTATCACCACACTTAGAGGACCCATTATGAATATTTAAAACACTAAAATAAATATTTTACAGTAATCACAAAAATAAGCACAGTATGAATACTGTACACGTGTTTTGTAATCACGAAAATAACTATGAACACTGTAGTATTATACTGTTATCACAAAAATAACTATGAATTGTTAACAGTATAATCACAGTAATAAGTACAGTATTGATAATAAAGGAATAAACACAAATATAAGAGATGCTCACTGAACGACTTCTATTCAAAGACTGAACAAAGAAGATGACGCGTGGCGTGAACGTCGTGGAAGGTTGCATGAAATCAGACGAAATTGGAAAACGCGTGGACGAAATTTGAAATGTGTTTTATAATTGAAAACGGCCGAAAGAGCGAAGCAACGAAAGTCGAGGTATCGCTGTACTCAAACGGAACCTACGACCGTTGTGACAGCGGTGAAATCACGAATAGCACTGTAAATTTGCTTGCATTTTGCGAGCTACCTTGTATCGTGAATGCGTTTTGCAAGATGGGTGTTCGAGTTCATGCTGGACTTTCCCCGAGATTTGATGTTGGGGTGTGTGTGTTGCTCGATGGTGCTGCTGCTGTTGTCGTTTTGCAGCCAAGGATATTGTCCTGAGCTCCCCGACCTTCTGCTGTTGAGGGGATTCAATAGGTACCCCAATTTTGCGGTGGCCATCTGCGGTCTGCTTTGTGCATACATAAAACAAAGAAGCACGTGCAAAACTAAACCTATTTATAAACTGTTTGGCTGGATTGATGCATTTTATATGAGCTTCATTATTTAGCAGGTCCCTTACACGTGGTATAAGGGTAAAGGCAAAACAAGTGATCGAATAATCGGTACATTCTACGTATTTGCATAGATTAGCGAGTGCGGCTGAAAACAATAGTTTTAATTAAGATGGAAAAGTTGGTCTACTTTGAAGCTCCATTTCATTGTAAAAGTCAGGCGATGTTCTTTTAACATAAACTAATAATAGCTGCAGGTGGGTATGTTAAATCTGACTGAATAATCATGAGTCTGTACAGAGTTTTAATGTCCTGTGCTCAAAGCCGTTGACTGGCCCCGCATAGAACGTTGAATTTGCTTAACATCGCCATAACAATGGATTATGCTAAATTCCTCGTCAGTCCGTCATAGCCTATACACATATTGGATTTAATGATGATGAAAGGGGGAAAACATAACGCGATGCAATCCGATATTTGAGTCGACAGGCGTTCATCAAAGCTGTATTAAGTGTGCGTCATGTGATATATATATATATGTTCTCTTACATATCTGCTGGTTCTATAGGAACTGGTTAATGTTGCTGAAATAAAGCATCTTTAATGAGGCCCGGTTGGCAGATTGCAACTGGAAATTATTGTTTATCAACTCGCTATAAGCCATTTGATGGATGTTAATGCGTCTCAGCCTTTGCTGCAAATACGTTGAACTCGGTTGTAAATAAGTAATCAGACCCGATGCATAATGTATTGGTCAAGTCGGTCTTTAGCTACCAATGTTGACTGAGTGCTCTTGCCCACAGGCATACTTAATGTTTCAGCATCTATTCTTGGCCCTGAAAAGCATTATTTCCGACAGAGTCAACAAAGCATTTGACTTTGAAATCAAAGGCAAGGGTAGTGCCACCCCCACAAGTGTTTGAACAGCAGCTCTACAAAAAATAACTCTTTTTGGAGCCTGGGGATATTACGAACAAAACTCTTGAGAGGACGCAGTTTGGTGCAAGTGAGTGTGACGGAACAGCATAGAACAGCACTCGCTTCGCTTACCTCTGAGGCTTTGCTGTGCGCAGTGGTCTCCGATTGAATGTTTTATTTTCAGTTTTCCCAGAGCACGACTCTCAGGCAATATTTTGTTCTCTGCTCTCACTCGCTCTCTGTTTCTAGGCGTTAACCCTTTATCTGGCCGGATATCCAAAGTTAGTCCACGTGCTTTTGTATTCGGCCCCAGTAGAAAGTAAGAATAGAGGTGTGGCGTATCTGTGCGCTACAGGGCAGAGGAGAGATGATGACTCGGTGCAAAAATTCCATATATCACGAAACTATTAATTTTTTTTTTGCAGGTATGGGATGTTAAAGAATGCGTTATAGATATAAATCTCAGCAGGTTGAGCATAAAATCATTGGTTTTCATGACATAATGGGCTTCACGTAAAGCATGGCAAAATAGGTTTCATTTTAACGTCACCAAATGCATGTATTGGTTTTTATGCAAATTTTTTGTCCATGGTGATCTCTGACGACTTAGAGGCCAAGAGTGACAGAGATCATCGTACAAATTAAAAGGGTTTTTAAGGACCCAGTGACGCATACAGTTGGGAGGGGGAGTAGGGGGGATATAAATGCATACATAATAAACAACAACAACCCAAAACATTACTTTACATACCCGAATGATGATGGATGCTTTAGGCAAGTTTGAAAAAAAACTGCTGAATGAAATAAACAGATTATTTTTTCTGTTGTAATTTCTATAATAAGGGGTTGTGTGGTGCATAAGCATGTTTAGCTTAGCACTCCATTTAAAATTTCTTTCGGACTGCACTTTAAAATCTAGATTGAAAACTAATTTCTTTAAAACTGCGTTTTGTGTTGAGTTTGTTGTGCCACCTCAATATTCATCATACATACATTTTGCACCTTGGCAGAGGTGGGTGGACAGCCTTACATACATGAGCATGTATTTGTTCTTACGTGAGAGAGACCAGAACTTGATTGGTCGGCTTGGACCCGTTGACCTGGCGAGGGTGCTGACATCAGCACACACAGAGCTCAGATGCTCTTCGGCACCGCCCTCCCTGGCTGCTGATTGGCTGCATGAATGTTTTAGCGGTACGGGGCTGCACCTATTTCTCACCCGGTGAATCAGGCCTAACAAAAATACACCAAAAAAACTGGGACGTGAATTCGGCGCAATCAATTTTGTGGAAATTCAGCGGAACGCCGGAATTCCAGCAAACATGCGGAAACAAACCCAACGTAAATCGGTCCCCAGTGCGTTCCAGAATCGTGGGCGGCTGAATATTGCGTAAGTTATACCAGACCTTAATTTGGGAGCTTTCGTGACTGCAGGAATTATTCTTTGGTTCTTTTCGGTTAAGTTGCTATTTCTTTTATGCCTGATGATGATTGCTTGTGTTGCAATCGAAACGTCGTAATGTGTTGTTTTATTTTGATTTATTATTTTATTTTTAGACGTGACTTAACCGAATAGAACCAAAGAATAATTCCTGCAGTCACGAAAGCTCCCAAATTAAGATTGAACCACTTCTACGGACGTGACTTAACTGAAAAGAACCAAAGAATAATTCCTGCAGTCACGAAAGCTCCCAAATTAAGATTGAACCACTTCTACGGGGAAGTTTTAAACTTATCCTTTTTTCTTTCTGGCTATTTGTTCTCTCTGCCTGTGTCCTCTCCTTGAAATTTCACACTTAAAATTCTAACTTAGCAAATTTTGAAACACGTAATAAACCAGGCTATGCGTTGTGTGTTAACCGACTTTCTGTGTTGTATTACATCACATTTCGATAATTTACTAGGTTATTTAATTTTCGTGTGCTTGTCTCCTAATTTTCAGGCTTGCCTCCCGTGCCGCGTTTGTCCTAATTTTCAGGTTTGCCTCCCGTGCCGCGTCTATCATCTCACTTACAATAGGAGTACGTTGGCGTGCACCCATTGATCTCCCCGCCCTCTCCCTCCCCCCGTCCCCTCCCCCTCCTCTCTATATTTAAGGGACTGTCACAGAAACGACCATCTCTTTGTGCCGATTTGTGTCCTCTCTCTGTGTGCCGTTGTGATGTCTGTCTGCTTGTATGTCTGTCTATAGTTTTCTAGTTAGATTTTTGTTGCTCACACAGCCGATTTGTGTCCTCTCTCTGTGTGCCGTTGTGATGTCTGTCTGCTTGTATGTCTGTCTATAGTTTTCTAGTTAGATATTTGTTGCTCACACTTAAAATTCTAACTTAGCAAATTTTGAAACACGTAGTCAACCAGGCCATGCGTTAATTGTGTGTTAACCGACTCTCTGTGTTGTATTACATCACATTTCAATATTTTACTAGGTTATTTAATTTTCGTGTGCCTTTATACTCCTCTCTATGTGTGCCGTTGTGATGTCTGTCTGCTTGTATGTCGGTCTATAGTTTTCTAGTTAGATTTTTGTTGCTATTTCTTTTATGCCTGATGATGATTGCTTGTGTTGCAATCGAAACGTCGTAATGTGTTGTTTTATTTTGATTTATTATTTTATTTTTAGACGTGACTTAACCGAATAGAACCAAAGAATAATTCCTGCAGTCACGAAAGCTCCCAAATTAAGATTGAACCACTTCTACGGACGTGACTTAACCGAAAAGAACCAAAGAATTATACCAGACCTTGCTTAGATATGTTATTGAATGTAAATGCCAAAAAGGCTCCGAGGCAAACTAAAGCACATCCTAGCCACAAATGGACAAATGTCCTCAGCCTTCCTTGACGATTGCCTTGTTAGGGTCCATTCTCAAAGTCACCAAATCACTCGGGGCTTTAGAAAGCGAGGCATTGCAAATGACGAGTTGTTGTTTTGCAGCTTTCAGATGAGCACCCTAGCAGTGTTCCACATCTGGATGCACGCCATTGCTCTCGCAGGAAAGAAAACAAAACATCTGCCAAGCGGGAAATTTTGTCACGGCGACACATTTTGAGAAGTGCCAGCAGATTGCGCGGCCGCCGCTGCGGTTGTCTGTGACGTGAGGTCATTCTGTGGCGTCCGCTGCCGTAACTTGCGCCCTGATCAGTGTCCCGTAACTTGCGCCCTGATCAACGTGTCCCGCGTCCATTGCACGTTGTCTCTGTAGGTGTGTGTGTGGACAAGGTGCATTCTTCCTCCTTGAAAAGGGGATCTTTAACAGCAAGCTCTGCTTCCAAAATATGGAATTTAGAGTTAGCGAAAAAAAGCTTCAATACCTTACCGCAATTCCTAAATGCAAACTTGAATGTTTTCTAATCCAGTATATGCATTGCCATATGTTAAAGATTATTTTTCAATAATTTAACTTCCTGACATTTTTTTTGGTGCGAGTCCAAAGGTTTCTAAATATATGTATAAAAGGGAAATTTGTGAATATGTGTGTCTGTTCAAAATGTTTAGCATACTTCCCGACATGCAACAAACTTAACATTTGCCATGTAGGTACTTTCCAGACTGTACACCATGCACAAATGATCAAAATAATGCATATATTTTGAACGGCAAGTGAGTTGTGACGTCACATCTGTCATGTGACCCGTATGC
Source organism: Lampetra fluviatilis (assembly GCF_964198595.1). Classification (NCBI taxonomy): domain Eukaryota; kingdom Metazoa; phylum Chordata; class Hyperoartia; order Petromyzontiformes; family Petromyzontidae; genus Lampetra; species Lampetra fluviatilis. The sequence goes on along the minus strand of NC_136275.1, from coordinate 31,100,480 downwards.
GGAAGCGTAATGGAGTGTGCCTGCTCATGTCACGCACCCCAACCCGCCAATCCTCCGCGAGTAAAGTGAAATACAAATGTGTTGCAGGTCTAAGGCGTTCTTCGCGCAGCATTGGTTTATTATTTGAGTCGTTTACTGCCGTACGCACCCTGAAAGTTGTGTGTCTGCAGCAAGCGCGTGTATGTGTACCTATGTACTCGCGCGTGTGTGGGGGGTGGAGCGGTAGTGTCGTGGTTAGCGCGCTGCGCTACGAACCCGGCGACCCGAGTTCAATTGAACCGGTCCTGGGCCTCTCCTAGGTCAACTCAGCCTCAAACGAGTAACTGGTGTGGTGTGTGAACATCGCCACTGGGGGGACAAAGGCGGCCAGGCGTGGTGAATCCAAGTCCTGGGTAGAAATGCTAGTTATATATATGTACCAGAGGTGTGGACTCGAGTCATGTGACTTGGACTCGAGTCAGACTCGAGTCATGAATTTGATGACTTGCGACTCGACTTGGACTTGCATAACAATGACTTTGTCCCACCTATGAGATGTGGACTCGAGTCATGTGACTTGGACTCGAGTCAGACTCGAGTCATGAATTTGATGACTTGCGACTCGACTTGGACTTGCATAACAATGACTTTGTCCCACCTCTGATATGTACACCCACACAATTAGAGGCGCTACATTTATATCTGTATGTTTGTGTAAATGCTCATAACGAGTGCCTATTTAGCTCAGTACAGCACACGAAGTGGGGTGGTGTGGTCAGAGCCACTTTTTTCCCTCCATGTTTTATGCTGATATACCACATCAGCCACACATTTTAGGGCTGAGTTTACCTAGTGGTATTCAATCGCAGAGCTCCTGAGAGATGGTAGCAGTGCGGGAAGGCCTTATTCTAGCAGTGGATGGGACCATGGCTGATGGTGGCGATCAAGCGAATGCCCATAACAGATTTATTTTCCATTTTTTTCTTGCGTGCATGGCCTACAATTGCAGCTGTATAACTCGGATCATAATGGAGTAAGGTAACAGCTATTCCAGAATGTGTCATTACGTGTTTGCTAAGTATGTGTTAACCGCCACCTTGGACACCCTTGCAAACAAAATGTTCCATCTCAAGGGATTATTCACGTGATATATTCTAATAAATAAAATAAAAATTGTTCCTCTGTGTTTTATATCCACACAGCTCTCTCTCACACACTCTCTCTCACACACTCTCTCGCACCAATTAGCCATGCAGTTCTTGCAATACACCTCTGCTAGCTACTCAGTATGGGTGGGAATATTGACTATCAACTGCGATAACAACATGTTCATTCCTCCTGACACAGCAACAGGGATTGTGCGCATGATATGATGAATATACATGTGGAGATGGGAGGGGGTTGGGGTATTGAGAGGAGCAGTGGTGGGCATTGAAGCGCAGACAAGAACACAAAAAAAGGCGATCCAGCTGGATAAATATTTTTAGAACGCTCACTTTAAGATCCTGATTTAATGGAGCACCATTACAACAATTAGGGAGGCATTCAGGAAACAAAACTTCCTCCTGTGGTGGTTAGAGGTGGGCTGCCGGATACAATGACTAACACAAACAAATACACACAGTGGTAAAGAGTTGTCAGTCTTACTGGCCACTGGTTTAGCTCAACAATAGTTTTTATCAAACAACATGCGTTTTAATGTGCGGCAATTAGGTGGAACATTGAAGTTATTATTTTTTATAAATGGTTACTATTACCATACATCATATATATTTGTACATTTTCCCTTTTGCTTTGGTCCATACTAGTGAACCTGATATTTTGGCCAGTGGCATCTTCCTTCTTTGTTTCACTGAGCCATGTCATCATCCGTTGTCGTTACGTATGTATGCAAAACATCAAATTCGATGGTTTTACAGGTATAAATTTTACACGCATCAGGACGCCTCTAAGCAAATCACATAGAATTCGCCCTGCACAATCAGGGATTTGGAAGCTAAGCGGGATTGAAGTTGGACAGTGCTTGTGGATGGGCGACCACCACACAGGTGCAATAGGCATTGTGGGCAGCAGAGGGCAGCGGAATCTATTGTTATGGATTATTTCGACCTCTTCCAATCACCTCTGACCAGTGTGGTGAAGTATGGTCGTGTAATCACTGCCTCCTTCATGGCATGGGAGAGGCCCTCATCCAGCAGTGGATTGACAAACGGTCTCTACGTGTGTGATGTAGCTCTCAGAGACACGGTCTTGTCTTTCTGTATATTTATCTATATATATAAAAGGGAAATTTGTGAATGTGTGTCTGTTCGAAATGTTTAGCGTACTTGAAATTTGCCATGTGGGTAGCTTCCAGACTGTACACAATGCGAAAAGTATAAAAATAGACTTTTGTATTTTTGGGGGGGGTGCAATAATGCATGTAATATTTTGCATGGCAAGTGAGCGGTGACGTCACATCTGTGATGTCACCCGCATGCGGAAGTGTTACGCAGTGTGCCTGCTGATGTCACGCATCCCCCCCCCAACCCTCCGCGTAGGCCGTGTATCCCGCACAAATGAGCGGCATCGCTGTCTCAGTTTCTAAGTCAACGCGACTATTTTTAGCTCGCCACGTCATTCCCTTCCCAAGTTGCCTAGATCGACCTTGCGTATAAGTGGGTTAAGGTTGAATTTCCTTGAGTGAAAAACATCCGATTTAGTTACATTGATTTGTTTCGGCTTTTTTATTTCTTGCAAGCATAATTTTTTTTCAGGGTTTTTCAGTGAAATATGAGGGAAAATGAAATTAATCCTCAACAAGAATCCAAGTCCCGGGCGAAGCCGGGTAGTAAAGCGAGTTATGTATAAAGTCCACTGACAACTCAACGAGTAACCGCGAGTGACTATGTATACTTGGGTAGTTAGACGACTCTATTCTGAGACAACGTAGCTTCTAGTCTCAAGACAACTCACAGACGATGGAGACGACCCGATCCAAGGCGACGACGACATCGTCCCACGCCAACAGCCCCCAGCTCCGCCTCGCGCTGCCTCTTATCTTCGCCCGATGCGGCCACGCCCCCATTCTAGAACTCTCCTCGCCCACCTGCCTCTGTCAATCACCGCCGTAGTTACCCTTCCCCCGCCATTGGACCCCGTGCTCCCCCTCCCTCACGTGACGCTGTCAACTCTCGTCCAATCATCATTCATCATGGGCACGGCCATTAATAACCATGGTCCCGGGGACCCAGACTGTCCCGCTATCGCTCCGCACTGTCTTTACAAATGTGCACACAAGGACAACACAATACACATTGTGTCATAGGAAATGTTTTCTCTTGATAAATATAACACCAGGTTTTAATTCCGAAATAAAATGCACTCTATAACAAAGGTTTAATAATGACATAGTAGATAGACAGTCCTTGGTTTGTTCAGCAGGATCAATTCAGATATCACTCACCACTGATCTCTGCCACAGTGCGCGTGCTACTGCACCACCAGCCCCTCAGCGGAGCGTTCTTTGCCGAGTGTAAACCTTTCTCGGGCTATTTCTCCTGACCAAAATTGATGATGAGGAATTCAAAAGTGACCTCTTCTTCATTCTGCGTGGAACATGAAGAAAGCGCATTGCATAAGGCAAGGCCGTAGCCATGGAGTCAACATTGGGGGGGACCAAAAATCTCAATTTGAAAACGAATTTCCTGCCTAAAATATTACAAAATTTACTAACACATAGGATGGACTTTTATTTATTTTTTACAATAATGTCTAATAGGGTATTTTATTGCATTGCTTTGTTTTTTTTTATTGTTTTACCTTTTCTTGTTTCATTGTATGTATTGGCAGAGGTTAGGGATTAATAAAGTACAACCATAACCACAATCATATAAACATACATCTATTTTATAGCAATATATTGGGGGGGGGGGGACATTTTGAGCATATTTCAATATTGGGGGGGATGTGTCCCCCTCAATATATATTATAAATACGGACTTGGCATAAGGGGACATCCGCACGCCTCTGCAGGCAGTGCCCTCCTCGTGTTCACGCATCGCTCGGCACACCCTCGTGGCCTCTTCATAGCTGACGGAGGGGGCCCGTTGGCTGGTGCCGGGCATTCTGGCGAAAGGAAGAAAGAAAAAAGAAAATAGCCCCACGTGCAGTCGTGCGGTCACACTGTGGCGTTGATGTGAGCAAGGGGGCTCGCACACACTGCCCAACAATTTCTTGTTTCCTGTTCGCGACCAGCCACACTGAAGAATAGTGCGTGCATCCCTCGCTCACGGCACCTCCGATTAACGTGGTTGGCTACGTATGGTGCAAAAGAAGTTCACCGTACATGCATACAGCATCATCGTCGCCAGTGTCTGCAAGCGGTCATTTGCCTCGTGTGTATTTTGTGCACATGGCTGCGTCCTTGAGCAGTCGTGTGTGAGTGTGTATGTGTGTGTTGCGTGTCTTTGTGTGGCTGTACACATGCTTGTGTGCGCGCGTGCCAATGTGTGTGTGCGCTTGTTTCATCTCGCGACTATTGTTGAATTGTTACGTTTCATTCCCATTTGTGAAACGATAGACGATCGAGCGGGCTGGACGTGGCAGGCCGAGCAGAGGGGAGCGCCTGGCAGGATGTCTTCATGCTCCTCCGCCAGCGGAACTCTCTCGTAACGCCGCAAGGGGCGGCAGCAGCAGCAGCGGGGGTCTCACCCCAGGCCAACACCATGGCAGCAGCTACTCAGTGAGTGTTTTTTTTTGATGAGAGGGCCTCCGAATATACATGACCTGTCTTGCTGATCAAACTCCACCAGACATGTCCGGCTGTAGGAATAACGAAACTTCTTGAAGCGACCGCACCGTAAGGAAAATTGCACAGCCATACATGGTTCCATGTTGATGCATGTTTGTGTCCTAATTTACCTCTCAATCGTGATGTGGGTGCCGAGGTGGAAAGTTGTTAGCTCCCTCGCCTGGCGCACAAGAGGTTGTGGCTTCATATGACACCATCCGAGATGTGGGTCTTGCGTATGTGGCCCGCCCTGAATTTCTAGAAAATGAAATCAATGGACTGGGACGCGCACACATGATCAATGAGCTTCCTCTCCACTTCCTCCACTTCGGCGTGCTAACAACCTTGGCACTTTAGATGCAATGGGATTGATCGCGTCAGTTGGGTTTCCATGACTCGATCCCATTGACGTGTGCACGTCCTGCGGTGCCCTGTTGGAGGAAAGTGCCCGAGGTATCGCAGTGCATTTCTGTAAAACTTCTTAAGCTGCTCTGGGCGGGATATCTGGCATGGAAGTGATATATCAGCCTCATGTAACTGGTCTGCAAAGGCCAACAGAGGGAAAAGGTGCCGTGTTGTATTTGGATTTAGACGGCCCGTGTGAATCTGTTTGTCCTGTAATTATATTTCAGAGCAAGGTAAATAAGAAGCATTTGATTGGAAATATTTGTAAAGATTTTGCATAAACAATGTTGAAGGAGAGAAATACCAAATTGAAATTATTCCCTTTAACTAATTGCTCCTATACCACTCAACAAAACAAATAACTTTAGACATTTAGCTTTCAAGTTGAAACTGTAGCAATTATTCACGTAAATCATATACTTAACTAAAATATATAAACCCATTTCCAATTAAACATTATTCAAGTAGAGGTTTTGCTTTTCACCAAAAATATAATTTCGTTTCATCACAATAAATCTGCAAGCATAATAACCTGTCAGCAGAGAGTTCACTTAATTTAACAATAAAGTTTTGATGCATGAGTGGTATTTGCATTCAATTCGCTCTGGTTAGGACTTGTCGACAACATTTTTTCAAGATTGATAAGTAAATGTTCGGGGCCAGAAAGGTGGAATTTGCAGCAAATCGCGTAAGGGATTTAATCAGGGCCCATGCTTCGTCCTGCTTGGCTCCATGTGGACTTATACCCACTCGTGAGATTGCTCTGCCAATCTTCGTCCCACTTCTTTCCTACCGAACCCAATGGGGATCTTGACAGCTTTTGGGGAACTGCTCATGGTCAGAAAGGCAGCACTCGTATTTGTTGTTATGAATGTCGTCGTTCTCAAATGTTCACAGCTAAAAGGTGCTGGGGTGCACATGACCATCCCTGCATTTCCTGCCAATGCTTATGACTGTACTTACAAAGGATATTTGTTTTCGTATTGCAATGTCATTGCTGGTTATAATTAGACAAACCTTTGAACCTTATACCTAAGAGCGCGTTCGGATGCACAGTTATATACCCCGTGAATATTTTAGCCGTTGTGCTTGGAAATATCGTCACATGCTTGCCATGGTCATTGACAACGAATTGCCCATCGTGTTCCTCGGTTTACGAATGTATGCCGAATATATATTTTACACTTACACAGGTGAAGTCCTAGCTAGTGGTAAATTGATGAGGAACAAGTTAAGGATCTAATCACTCCGTGCCAATCAATACAACCCGGGCATGTTGTGGTCTCTATCTGCCCCTCTCTTATGCGGACAGCTCCATGGCTGAAGCTCCCCTCCCATCAAATTCCACTCCTCCCCCTTCGCCTCGCACATTACACTGTGTACCAGGGCTCTCGAGCCATTCCTATGGAAATATGAACGCACATCGTTCGATGACACTGCTGCGTCGGCAGTGGTACGGAAGCACAGACAGCAAAGGACTTGAACACATTCGTCAGTAACACTGCCTTGAAGGGAAAAATAATACATGACACGTGATATTTTCGGAAATGGCTTTTTTTCATAGCATAGCACGTGAAATACATTTATGAAGAAGGGATATTTCCTTAAACAACAATTCTTGGAAATATTTGATTTTATTGGTGAAAGTGAGAGGCTTTCTTGGTTTTACTATTTAAGGAAAGATAGTTGTGGTGATTTTCCCCTGCAATCTATCGATTTTGGTCACATTTGGACAGGAGATTAAAAAATCATCATCATAAACTAATTATCATCATCTTCTTGGTTCTTTCGGTAAAGTCACGTAGAAGGGAAGTAATAAAATAATAAAAATAAAACATAATAAAACAATTCTCACGACGTTTCGGCCACAACGCAAGTAGCCGTCCTCAGGCGAAGAATGAAACACCACCAAGCTTGGAGCGTATATTTAAGCTGGGTTAGAGGGGGGGAGGTGGGAAGAAGAGCGCCTAGACAAAATAATTTGCATATCAAAAGGAATTCAGCATATGGAAAATGCGTAGGAGGTGGGCGGGGGGGGGTTCCAAATCAATACTATGCCCGTGCATTATGCAGGATTAGCAGCATCAAAGGGGGGGGGGAGGGGGGTAGCATTTACAAAGGAAAGGAATGTTAATAGTATGTAGCTGCAGTTACTAAACAACCACGTAAAAAAAAACTAAAGTAAAAACTGCATAACAAACTAAAGTATAAACTACATAGCATCATCAGTGTACTTACTATACTCTACAATAAGCTGAGTTACTAACAGTAAGTAATATATAAAAAATTCTACGTTGTAAAAAATTATATAATATGCTTCCATCTAAACTTTATTCTCTTACATCACACGCGTCTATACCGTACTATATACTGCCATAGACAAACCCAACATTAAATTACATACTGTATTGCTATAAACCACCCTATACCTTATAGATTTTAATATAACACTATGTATTATTCGACCCACCCTAATGTGTATCGAAATGGTTTATTACGTCCTTCCAGTGATTGCTAAGCCAGAATCCATCTTCTCGGTTAAAATTGTCTCTGTGTTTGTATATGTGGATCGCCTCATGAACGAATCTCTCATGATAGCCAGATGGCTTGCAGAGAACCTCTGTCTTGGAGAAGTCCACATTAGGGTGGGTAGAATAATACATAGTGTTATATTAAAATGTATAATAATATAATAGGGTGGTTTATAGCAATACAGTATGTAATTTAATGTTGGGTTTGTCTATGGCAGTATATAGTACGGTATAGACGCGTGTGATGTAAGAGAATAAAGTTTAGATGGAAGCATATTATATAATTTTTTACAACGTAGAATTTTTTATGTATTACTTACTGTTAGTAACTCAGCTTATTGTAGAGTATAGTAAGTACACTGATGATGCTATGTAGTTTATACTTTAGTTTGTTATGCAGTTTTTACTTTAGTTTTTTTTTACGTGGTTGTTTAGTAACTGCAGCTACATACTATTAACATTCCTTTCCTTTGTTAATGCTACCCCCCTCCCTCCCCCTTTGATGCTGCTAATCCTGCATAATGCACGGGCATAGTATTGATTTGGAACCCCCCCCCCGCCCACCTCCTACGCATTTTCCATATGCTGAATTCCTCTTGATATGCAAATTATTTTGTCTAGGCGCTCTTCTTCCCACCTCCCCCCCTCTAACCCAGCTTAAATATACGCTCCAAGCTTGGTGGTGTTTCATTCTTCGCCTGAGGACGGCTACTTGCGTTGTGGCCGAAACGTCGTGAGAATTGTTTTATTATGTTTTATTTTTATTATTTTATTACTTCCCTTCTACGTGACTTTACCGAAAGAACCAAGAAGATGAATCCCTGCAGTCACGAAAGCTTTAAATCGAAATTTAATTATCATCAGTTACAATCAGTCCACTGCTGGATGAAAGCCTCCCCCAAACCATTGCCAACTCCCACACTTTTGTGATGTAACGATTCACGCAGCAGCTACACGCGAGAGATGATTCCATCACTCCGTCTCTTGGCTGAACGGCTACTTTGATGCGTTCGGTATTTCTTCGTGGCCACTCTGTCAGAATCAGAATCTTTATTTAACCTGGAGAAATCCGATGAGCCGTGAGGCTCTTTTTCTCCAATAGGGGTAGCTCAGAAAGCTGCATCATTCTTGGGCACCACCCATCGTCCTTTCTAGCGACATGCCCTTCCCAAGCCCGCTTACTGATCTTTGATTCGAATAAAGTCTTTAATGTGTGTACACCCTCTCATTCATTCATTCGTTAAATTTCCCTCCCTCTTGCCGCTGCCTGCACATGATTTAATAATAAGACGTATAAATAGATGCCGGACAACAGAATCTCCCACGGTGTGGTTTGATGGCATTGGACTTGGCTTTGTAGGATGGCCATGAAGTCCATTGTGAGAATATTGTATCGGCCTGCTGCAGTGCCGGCCTCAGAGAAACTAGACCATTTTCAAAGGACACATGGTGGGAGATGGTGGGAGAGGGCGAGAGAGAGAGGGAGAGAGTTCCATTTCACAGACTTCCCCTCGCCTGCACCACTACATAGCTGAACACAGAAACACTTTTAATCGTCCGTTACCGCGAGTGTTTCTCCTATAACGAGCTCCACAAAGAGAAAAAAAACCCCACACACACGTGTGGTAGAATGTTCACTTGTATCATAATTAATATACTGCTCATTGAAGGACTGCTCTGTATGCGAGCAGATTGTTAACCTGAATGTGTAAATCTATATGCCTTATGCTTGTAGGTATGTAGAATGTGTATGCGCAATTACACAAGAATGCAAGTGTATATATTTACTGGTGTTCATTGCCAGTAGAACAAATGCGTTTGTTCACATATATATAGTTTTTCAATACATCAATAGCTTTGTCATTAACGCACAAGAAGCTGTATGCACTTTATTATGAATCGGCCATTTAATTATTTGTACTTTTTGAATCGCTTTATCGAGTGGCATTTTTACGCTTTGTGGTAAACTCATTTCGGTTGATAATTACAAGTTGCACTCATGCAGAGAAAAATGGACATATTACATGTGATTGCAATGTTCCACATTGAGTATATGTGTTGCATTAATTTACCCTGACGAACTGTACATGGTCAAGGATAGCGATGGAGTCGTGGCCAAGGAATGGAACGCATTTGAGAGGACGTCGATCGGAGAGACAGAATGATGACAACAGATTATGTGCAGGTGCTAAGTGGACCGTTACATCGCATTGGGGTAGCGGTAGTGTAGTGGTTAGCGCTACGCTGCACTACGAACCCGACCACCCGAGTTCAATTCCCGCTCACGCCCAACACCGGTGACGAATATCCGAAACTGGGCCTGGGCCTCCCCGAGGTCGACTCAGCCTAAAAATGAGTGCCTGGTGCCATGTGTAAAACATCGCCTCTGGGGAGACAAAGGTGGCCGGGCATTGTGCTGGCCACCCCACCTCCTCGTATGCCGTGACGGCCTTCATAGGTGCTACTCGCTAACAGCACTTGCCCCAACAGTTTGTTAGGGCTAAAGAGGGGATCTTTGTGTTTGTCTTGTTACATCGCAGAACCCGCAAGAGATGGTGATGGCTGGGGGTGGGTGGTGTGTGGGCATCATCCAGCAGAATGATCATGGCTGATTTTGGTAATGATGATGATGATACTTTATACAGTTCGATTGACTTGGAACATCGGCCCATGCTGGCCGATGCCACGGCATGTGTTTATTTAGTATGAGATGCCGGATACAATGATCAAGAATGAATCCAAACGACAAGGATATCCTCAGGTTTGTTGGAATCTACGTCTCTTCTCTCCACCCTCGCCTCGGTCGATCGCAACTTTCCTTTGGCAATGGTCGTGGGTTAGGTTAGCAGCACTGTTTGGGTATGCTGCCATAGAAAAAGGTCAAATGTTAATTAATAATTACGGGTAGAGCAGAACGTTAAGAGGGCAGAAGGACGAGAAGGTTGTGTAATTAATCAGTTACCGAGTTTCACCGGAAGTACGCACACAGAAGCGTTCTTTGTAAAAAAACAAATCAATCTGCCCACAGCATTCAAGACACAAAGAGAGATGAATATGAAAGACCCCGTGTTGTCTTTTAACTTCATTTGTTCCCATTTCACATTTAGAAGTGGGAGCATAGTGCCGAAACAATATCCCCCGTGTGTTTTGTTTGTCAAATGGCAGTATTCAAGCGCTTGTGTAGAACACAACTTTGGCTATGTCACTCATGATAGTTGTTTTGTACATGCTGAGCTCCAGGTCAATGTAACCTGTCCTTTGCATCATTTTCTTCATCACCGTTGTTTCTTTGTTATTTCAGTTGAGACGTCATGTGGCCTTTCTCAGTCCATTGCAGCCTTAAAAAATAATAGATGTTCTCGTCAAAGAAGAGTTGCCTCGTGCCCACGTAAGAGAGCACTATGGTTTGGATTGTCCCGGTTTTCATCAATGTGCCCTGGCCCCCCTTGATTTATTATCACACGCTGCCGGTTGGTGTTTAAGAAGTCGTGTGTTGGCATTTGTCAACCAGTGTTCCCCTAAATGCTGCGGTGCTGCTGCGTTTTGTGTGGCAAGAGATTTGCGCCATGCCTTGAGGCTGTTTTTGAGAAGTCAGTTTATGCACACAAACACTGCGGGGAGAAGTTCTGCTCGCGAGCACCTAGTGAAGGCCAATGTGGCACACGAGGGGGTCTTGTGGCTAGCACCACGCGTGGCCGCCTCTGTCTCCTCAATGGTAATGTTCACTCATTTAATGCTGAGTGGACCTAGGGGGATGCCCAGAACTGGTTCAGGTAATCGCCACTGATGTTGGTTGTGAGCAGAAAACTCACTCGGTGCGCTAACCACTACCCTAATTCACATGCACGCACGCACAAGCACCCACGTGCACACACGCCCTTACGTGCGCATCAGTAATTACAAGCTTTAACTTTATTTCAGTTCGAGAGAAAAAAACATCTCTTGTACAAAAACATCTCTTGTACAATACAATACAATGCATTTAACATTACATTACGTAATGTAAAATATACAATACATTTTACATTACATTACGTAATGTAAAATGCATTACGTAATGTAAAATGCATTGTACAAGAGATGCATTACGCTTGTAATGCAATTGCATTTGAGTAAAAATAGCCAAGGGTTTTATTTTTAGTCAACATTGTTATGGTGTCTGACTCGCTGAACTTGAACGTCACTCTCATCGTTTCAGAGGATTAATAGACGTCGGGCACATTTGTGTTCCTGGGAATATTGTCGCAGAGCAGCACATTATTGATGCGATTAAAGTTCTTATATACAATCTGAATCGTCTCCTAAAATATTGTCCACTAATGCGTGCATTAAAATAGTCCATTATTCATGTTCGTTATGAGATCCTAGACATATAATTCAAATAGAAAAGTGCAGATAATATATGAAACAAATTGGCGGGTGTTACCGTAATCACACAAAGAACGTTCGTCAGTAGAAGACGATGGGATTTCAGGTTTCACTTTTTTTTTAGGCTTTAGTTTATTTTAACGTTTCCTGTATTGACTGAAAAAGCCAATCCTGGAATGATAGAGCCTGCTGTTGGGTAGTACAGAATAAATAATTAAATGTACTTATTTGAAAACTTTATTTAATTTAAACAACTTAATTAGTCGGAGCATTTTAAACATTTCAGAAAAATAATAATTTTAGTTTGTGCGGTAATACATCACTAATTACCATGATATCAAATGACCTTGGAGTTATGATTTTGTTATCAAAATATTAATGGGATGTAACGGTAGCACGGTGGCATCTATAAACAGAATGCAGTGATCCGAGTTTGATTTCCGGTCGCAGTTAACATACGTGGTGAAGTACGTTCAAACAACCCCAACGACTGGCAATGGCATCGGAAGGCCTTCATCCAGTCGTGGGATTGAGAGGGAGTTGTAAATGATGGCGAATTAATGAAAATTTAAACACGCTCATTCACACGAACACCGAGATGCCCTGTACGGTCATACAGGCTGTTGGTGCAAGTGATGTTAACAAGGAACGGTAAATATGAGGTCAAGACGTCGCACGAGTGGTTATATATACACACACGCGATGCTAGATACGCATTTAATGTTGAGTTGACCTAGGGGAGGCTCGGACTGGTCCAGATGAATACCGCTAAGTTTAGCTATGACCAGGAATGGAACGCATGAAGTCAGGTTCACAGCACTTCGCGCTAACCACTACCTTACCACTCCTCCCACTCATTTATGGACACCACCCACATGTGCATTCACACACTTGTGTACAAGTGCATTTCCGTTGACCTTGATCATTGGTTTTTTGACCTGAAAGGCAATTGCAGGTGAACTAATGCGGTTCAGGACCTGCAAATCAATCACACGTTCAAGGGATGGTTATTTCACCGAGATGCTGATGGGCATATTATTACACGTTGACAATCGCCCTGAATGTGGAAGTGTATTTACTAATCTAGAGTGGTGTAAATATAAATATAGTTATCAATTATAACACGTAACCTATGTTTTCGTGATACTCGTATTTCCCATTTTATAAACAAAAATTGTGTGTTCCCAAGGGTTGAGTCCTTACAGAAATGTATTTAGTATTTCCAGAATCCTATTTGTCATGGTTGAATTGGCTGTCAAAACTAGTGAAGGGTGAGTTGCAATAGCTGATTCTCAGCAGTAGGAAGTGTTCTCAGCTGCTATTATGCGGCACATTGAAGGCATATGCAACTAATCACGACAGTATGAGAGAATAATTTCCAAAAATGCGCTAAGAAAATGAAGGCGTGAATTTTTACGGATTAAAGATTAACTAGATTTGCTCAATCATTGGTCATTATAATGTTCAATGAACAATTAGAGAGATACGATTGTAGATATCTGTCAAAGGGACACAATTGGGAAAACAAAGTAGAATGTCAGACAGCTTTTGAAAGTGACCCACAATCAAAATGATAAAATTAAGACGCAGCCACGCACAGGTCGGAGTGCCTAAATAGGAAGACGTTTCACCAATGTGCACTACCTGATATGGCATATGGATAAGAAATATGAACATTTAACAAAGAAAGTGTAACAAAAACTGAAAAGTATGCAAAGAAGCATGCAGAGGTGCAGCATCACAATTGCATTGAGAGACGGGAAGAGGAACACATAGATTATACTATTGGCAGAACTTTAAAAAAAAGTAAGTGGGCTGGTGCAGGACACACGCCTCTCGGAAGGACGATCACCAGTGGTCAAGACAAACAGCTGGGTGGGGCAGCCAAGAGATAGAACGCATGTCAGAGAACGTCCTCCAAGGAGATGGAACACTCATTCAAGCTCGTGCGCGGCTGCTTGGTGGCTAGTTACATCTGGCTGGGTCACGTAGCCCGCATGCCCAGCCCCACCGCATGCCTAAGTAGCTTATATTTGGCACGGACTAGAGAAGAGACGGAGTGATGTGGTACAAGATGATGTAGAGCTGAGTGGACTTTCAGATGACTGGTACCAGCAGTGTCAAGATCGGCCTCTGCGTAGGAGGCTCATGAAGGATGCTACTGGGCAGTTGGAGGCAGTCGCTATCCAGCAACAACGAGCGGAGCGCCGGGCAGCTAAAGCACAGCGAGTTGGCACAGTAGGGGGCACAGGTGGTTCATCGGTCAGTCATCGGTCAGTCATTTCAGTCAGTCGACCCATGGCACCTGCTGGGTCTGCCCCGTGACCTCCCGCCAGCGGCGTTCCACACTTCACGTTGCCTTAAAGTGCACTTAGCCTGGCACAAGCGCTGTGGTGACGTCACTGTCACCAAGTGGCGAATGGGGGTTGTTGTTAAATCTCGGGATCACAAGAGACGGCGTTGGCTTGCGGAGGCTTTCATCCAGCAGTGGATTGATGGTAATTGTAATGATGATAACAACAAAATTATTGATGGCTGTGTACACACAATGGATGCGGTTACTGAGCAGGCTGCTGCAATAATGACCTTTCATAGAACAGAATGAGACATCTGGCTGAGAAACGAGGGCAGTGCTTGTTTTCTTGCGAAGATTAAATAATTGTTCTCCGTGGACATTATTTTAAAAGTGTTCTTTCAGAACTCTTCATTGTGTGACCACACGTTCCTGTGCATACATGTGTACATAACATATATAATTTACATTTAGGAATGGTGGTTACCAATCTTTTCACACAAAAAAATACTTTAGATAAATTAGAGATGAGAACGTGTGATTTTTTTTAATGTTGGGCTTTTATTACATACATCAAATATTTAATAGAATAGTATAACATTATTTATTATATATTTGTATGAAATTGACCAAACATCTCAAGGCAGGCCTGTCCTGAAATATAATCCAAGAGAATGCACATTAAACTAAGTCACTTTCTAAAATATATGGTAAACATGTTTCTAATTAACTGTGGATTTACTCTTGAAGATCAACACATTGATCTGTTTATGATCAATGAAGATAACTCTTTTAATAAATTAAGTTAAAGGGGAAATATATTTAATGTCCAATTCGTAATCAGTCTATTGGTCCAGAGTCAACTTCGTTCACGGTGAAGTCACAAGGGATTACACAGAAGCTATAAAGTAAGAGTAGATACACTTGCCACGTATTTTGCGGCTGTAGACTAAAGCGGTTGTTAATTTCCACCTTAATTGTGGGAATTCATAAGTAAATTAATATTGTATCCATAATTTCTTCCCTAAAACAATTTATATCGGTGTTGTCATCGTATCACATGCAAGTTTACAGATATAAATCCCCATTTTTGTTTGTCATGTTGTTCACCTCCTGAAAGTTATCAATTACGTTGCTTGTTATAAATAAATGACACTTCCTAAGCCGTAAAGTTGCGCGGGAAAACATTGCACTTTATATTTGCATTTTGCACAATGTGATGAAATGAATGTTAAGTCATGCACACACACATAGTGCAGCACACTTTTGTATCTGGGTACACTTTGTTAATTCCCATGGAGTGTAGTCATGTTTCTTACAGCTGTAGTGGTTCGGTTCTTAATCATGCCATTAGTCTAATGCACCTTGGGGCTCCTGTATAAAACGCATACAGAAGCAGTATTATAAGCAGCAGCTGCAGCAGCATAACTAATGCATTAGTCCTGGCCTTGTGAACAATGTAAACATTTCTTGCCTGTGGACAAACTTAATAGATCTCTGGTCTATTAAGTGCTTGTTAAACACTGTCTTGATGCAAAATAGGTACAATAACAAATGCTAATAACTGTGTCTGTAGGAACAGCTGAGTGAAAAATAATCACGGGTGTAAAATTCATCATAGTGGATAAGTTAAGGAGTTTTTTTTTTAAATATCCACATTTCACTATCGCTGTGAATTTCCGATAACACACATGTGGCATATTTATACCATTAAATCGTCGTAATATGTACAAAAAATGTGGGGGAAATTACAAGGGTATGGTGTTTGTCTGTTTGACTGGAAGTTTTCATAACGCACTTCGTGATTTAAAATGTGTATAGACTTGAATGCTCTGTGTATAAGTGGGTAATGTATCATATACACCGTCTCAAAAGTGCAAACAAACTCCCTGTTCAAATGAGCTAAGGAGTATAAGCAAGTAAACATGTGCGCGTCAAAATAACACGTCATCGCATGCAAGTGAAACATTTCATTGGTTTGAAAGGGAAATTGTATAATGTTCTATACTTAATGACTTGCGCTCTTGAATGGGATGTGGAATCAATGCGCCTGTAAACCAATATATTTGGCACAAAGCCATTGCCTAAAATCAGGGCAATGTTTATATTTCAAAAAGGTATTTTAACTGCATTGTTTTTTCACGTTCACAGATTTCACGTGAATTACTTTTGTAGTGCAGGAAATGAGAACACTTTGTACGAAAGCAGAATAAGGGGCTTTAACGCACAGCACGATGGAGCATTTCTGTCGCAATTTTCAGTGTTGCATCGAGATTCTTCATCCCTGCCTTTTAACGACTGAATGAAATTCCACATTTTGTATTTGAAAGCGGGCAAATATTGTGTCAGATTGGTGGTTTTCACTGTGGGCCACGTTTGCGTTTGTTTCCTTCCCTCTTGCGCTGTGCCGCAGCCCTGCACCTTCCGGCCTTTCCACGCGTCCCCAGCGAGGCCCTTTCATGGCCTTTTGTTTGACAGTTGGTGAATTTTTGCCGCCAAGTTAATGGCCCTTTCATCTGCTGCCCTGGGTCCTTGTCGCAACATAATGGAGGGAGGCATGGGAGTAGTAAAGACAAAGTCACAGATCTCCCGTTATAGCCTCAACAGACTCTTGCGCCAAGTGCTGTTTGTGAGCACCGATGAAAGGCCGGCACGGCACACGAGGGGTTAGGTGGCCAGCACCAAGCTCAGCCACCTTTGTTTCCCTCGTAGCAATGTTTATACACCACACCAGGTACTCATTTTAAGTTTAGTCGACCTAGGGGAAGCACAAGGCTGGTTCAGCTAATTGTCACTGGTGTTGGCCATGAGTAGAAATTTAGCAGGAATTAACCTTGGATTGCTGGGTTCCTAGAGTGGCGTTCTAACCACTACACCTGTAACTGCTACACCGCTTACCTCAAGACACACATACACACACACGTGCAGTGCAGTGCACGAGAAGTTGATGCAGAATCGGAATCAGGATTTGTATCTATACTTGATGAATCCGACCAGCTATAAAGCTCTGTTTCAAAGATGTCCAGTCGTCACAGATGTCCAGTCGATGCGACCACCACTATGGCTGGCCACCTGTCTGCCCATGTTTTAAATGAAGTCAGTGTGACCCAGGGGATGACCACAACAGCTTATGTGATCCCACTTGACACCGATATTTAGCCATCGTCAGGAATCAAACTCCGGGTTCATAATGCGGTGTACCAAATACTGCCACCGTGGCCTCACCACCTCCCCTGCCCCAAGCCCACACACTTTGTGTGAACCCAATGTTGCAGTCACTCTCTTGCTGGATCTCGTTATTGGATTTTCCTGAAGCACCTATTTTGGGGATGCTGCCGTGGTGTGTAGCGGTCATCGCTCTGGACTTGGAGAGTTCTCCGGTTCGATTCGATCTCCCAGCGCGGCAGTTAAAACAATGGTGAAAGTTTCTTAAATCCCCCCAACCGCCTCTTTCCACCGAGCAGCACAAATGGGTTCACCAGTTAGTTGATCAGTAGGTAAGGTGTGGTGGGGTAATGTGTGGTAATGTGTGTGTGTATTCGCTTCTTGTCCAAGGTGTCTGGCCAGCCGGGAAGTGTAGGCCAAATACGCCTGGAGTGGAGGCCCTTCTGCCAGCAGTGGCGTGAGCGAGCAATTTCAGGGCTGCACCTTTGCCTACTACCTATTTTGTACACTTGAGAATTGAGAGGAAGTTCCATTTGATTGTTACCTTTTAATTTTTTGCAGCAGTCAAATATTCTCCCAAGCTACCAAGGCAAGTGATCGAGCAAAGAGCAGCCAAGTGGCAGTGCAGTCTAAGTGGTTAATTGATGGGGACATGGAGCAGTGGAATGAGGGTACCTGGCTGAAGTCTGATTGCAGCTGCAAAGCGTCGTGCGTAGGCAGTGAGCCTAATCTTGAAAGGATATCATTAGATAGATAATGGCTGGCAATGAGAATATATTGCTTCTTTTAAATTTAACAATCACATTTTTTAGCAGTTGTTGCAAAAGAAGTGTGCAACCAACTGCTTGCATGGGTTCCCATTCATCTCCGTAATGGGCTGCGTATTGTAGCATAACCATGAATGAAATGCGATGTTGGCTGTCTCAAGGCTTGCATTCAATTTGTTTAATGAGCGTGCATCCTCTCTGCTGTAATGTGAATCTGCAAAGGCGTGTGCACCATATTTTTTATGTTGATGGAATGTACTGTGATTACATATTTAATAATTAATTAAGTTTAGAAACACTGCACAGAATTTGAACCAAGACAAGATGC
This sequence comes from Lampetra fluviatilis, assembly GCF_964198595.1. NCBI lineage: Eukaryota > Metazoa > Chordata > Hyperoartia > Petromyzontiformes > Petromyzontidae > Lampetra > Lampetra fluviatilis. The sequence continues at coordinate 31,081,873 of NC_136275.1, read as the reverse complement.
TGTGCTCGAGGATTGACTCTGAACTATGATTGTTTATTCAGCTCAGTGATCCAGAGCCAATCTCAACTTGTGATTCTGACAGCAGTTATGGGAGACATTTAAGATTTTAATTAACTGCTTCTGCTCGTACTATGCATATTTTCTCCTTGAAAATATTCTTAGCTTGCAATTATCTGTGGAGTGCAGGAAAATAATGTGTGCTGCTTAGGCTCAGGATTTATGTCAAACGACATTGCCATGTCAACCTATCAGGGTTCATAAAGCAAAAAATAATTTCAGTTCTTGAAATAAAAATTCATTATGCAGTCTGGGGTGGCTATTAAAATGTAGCGATTAAGTAGGCCACATTTCAGAGAAGGTAAATTGAAAACAATTAATGTGTATGAATATAAGCATTTATGATCATAATGCACACCATAAATGCACAACTTATATCGTTGACGACATGTATTCTGCAGGCAATTATAGTAAATTGTACTATAAACTAGCACAGGCACATGTGTGTTTTTCAATTTTTCAGCAAAACATATTTCCTGTCGCTCGCCAATTAATCCGAAAACCGATGCTCGCTCCGGATAATTGCGTTTGATTTTTAAAACGCTGTGTTAATAATCATTCAAACATCGGATGGCCTCGGCAGTTGATCACACCATTGCAATATACGGCCATGCTCTCAAAGCAGTGGACACGGTGTTTGAGCCGGCCATGCAATATGTATGAGTAGTCGGGGAGCTGCTGCCTCGCGCTGGTTACGGAGGTACGGCGCGCGCGCGGCAAATCGCAAAGGTTACTCTCGTGCGCGGCAGCAGCATCAGCAGCAGCATCAGCAGCAGCAGCACAAATGCTTCCCCATGCAGCATCCCTCTCCCCCTATCTCGTTCTCCCCTCCTCGTTGCGGGAAGCCAGCAAGAGCTCATCGCGCCGATCGCGCCGCCCTGCGCGCTAACAGGAGGCATCGTCCGACGGCGCTCGCTCGTCTCTCGTAGGGGCGCGATGCAAAACCGTTGCATATTTGGGCATGCCTCGGGAGGTCGGCGCGGGCATCCATAGGGTGGCATTGGTAAGCCCTTGACAGGAACGAGCCCGTGGCTGGTGAGTTGGGCCAACGATGGCTTCCTTCGGGAAGCTGACAGAGTACTTTCAGCAGAAGAGACGAGAGTCGCTTCACTACGCCTTGGAAACAACTCCCAGCCTGTGCCACTACGAGCCAAGGTATCGGCAAAGGCTGCGCGATTGGTGCCACGTCCCTGCTGCTACCATGGTGGCTGTCATGTGGTCTTTGTTTTGCTTTGTGTGTTTGTTGTCTCTGCCTCATTCTCTGCGATGTCAACTTATTTATATCTACTTACTACATCTGCAGCACGCGCTTTACATGACTTGCAAATGAAAAGTGTTGATTCTAGAAATATATTTAATATAATTAATTAGTGCGTATATTTATATCGCTTTGATAATTAAGGATGCATTTTGTATGTGTTGTATGGTGTATTGCTCATAATATGAATGTAATGTTTAGGAATATTTTTTTTATGTGTTTCAAATGGCAATGGACATTTATTTTTTCATAATCGCCTTCAATGTTTATTTATTAGCTGTAATTTGTAAACCTTGCTTTGGTGGTGCTTGCGAAATGTCCACACATTTTCTTCATCGTGGCTTAACAATATGTACCGGTAATTAGATACACGTTTTTCTTTTTGTCTTACATCTGATAAGAGAATAGCCATCGTATTACAGCAGTGCTGCGCTGATGTTCAGGGGTAATAAATTGATGCGGGGATGACATTTTTGGTGCCAGGCGCTTTATTCCACACACACAAAAAAACATTTTAGAGGGATAAAAAAAAGCTTGCTTTCATCCGAATGGGAGCATTGACATCATACTCCAGGTTATAAGGACATCCAGGCTCCGACATTCTCATTATCTGGTGAGACACTACTGCCGGGATTACCGGAGAGAAAACACGCTCGGCTTTATCCCTTGCCTGATGGGTTTGGGGCTTTTTGAACTGCTCCTCCGGATAAAACCGCTGCTTATGGCCACCAATGGAAAATATTGCCATGGCAAAATGCATGATGAACCCAATGCCCAAATTTGGTGCCCCAAGGTTTGGACTGCACGGTTATTTGCCGTCTTCGTGGTTTTGGATGCGGGCAAACGGGTAAACCGGGAATCCGGCTGGAAAACAAACAAAACAGTGCAATGTGCATTTCGTGTAACAACGTGTCTTATATGACACCCACGGACGTTTAAAAATGTTGCGAGTAGTCCAAACCCAATGTTCCGTATAATTTATATCACGTAAAGTATATAAATAGAATACAAAAAAACACGATGCTGTATTGTTTTATCATACAATCGGCCCAATTGTCCGGTTTCTTGAAATTGGTTTTGGCATGTGTCTGTACACCACTCGCAGAGAGCATTAGCTGTGGATTATCTGAACATTTCTGTTATGTAGCCTGCCAAAAGAAAATAGATAAGTATTTGTTTTCATCCTCTAGTAATGTGCACTGGATTGTAGCTTGTGGCTTTACCTGCTTTGCCATAAAGCCGAATAATCTGTACACACCTGTCTCCAGCATTACTAAACTCAGGTAAACGCGATGAGATCTCTGAAGGATTTGTCAGCTGTAACTGACCGATTGTTTTGGCTTTGAGCATCGGGTTGTCTGGAGGGATTGGACCCTGGCCTCCTTGACCCTCATCATGCCATATCTGATGGACAGAGAGTTTAAGTCTTAACATGGTGGGCGAAGCAATTGTGAGGTTAGTTGGCTTGCAAACAACCACTTAACTTAAATGTTTGCTTCTGTAGCATTGTAACAGCATAAAAGGTCTTTGCGAATTTTTCCGATGTCTGGTTCGTAATATTTACACACACACACATCTCTGTATGGTCATTGTGACCAGTTGAAATCGCTTAAAGCTGCAATATGTGATTTTGTGTGTTTTTTCACGAATAAGGTCGTAGGAACTGCATCACATGATGGAGCAGTGTAAGTGTGGCAGCGAATTAGAGGAACATAGGCAATGAGGCAAGAGCAGCGTGAATGGATTAATTGATTTATCAAGTTTGCCACCTGTCCTGATTTTCCAAAGAATTTTCTAATTTCGAGGCAGCTCTCCTGAAAAAAAAAGAACGTAGAAGTCTGCCCAGAACATTAAAAATTAAAAGCTCTAGTTTTCATCATTTAGTACTCCCCCTCTTCTTATCCTCATGGAAATTCCTGGCTTTTGTACCTCATGAGGTGGCAACCCTATGACATTAGGTCCCATGATATGAATGATGTAAACGGCAAATTTAAATTAACTGGTAGCATTCAGTAGTGAATTTGATGCCAGGTATATTTTAAACTCCTTTGGGTTATAATCTCATGAACTAACACACTGTCGATTAAGGCAAAGAAAAGCCACCTCGGCTATCTTTGGCCTAGTTAGGCTCAAGAACCCCTCATATGAGGTTAGATTTTGTGAGTGAATGAGTGGATGAGGGATCAGATGGGATGGAGGGAGCTTGACCATAGACCTGCCCTTAGGCAAAGAACGAGAAAGATATTGATGTCTTTAGAATCGTGTCGCGTCTCTGCCCACACACATATGCATTCTCTTTCTCTCTGTATATTTATAAAGCAGTCTGTTTTCAGGCATAAAAACATATAATGTGTTTGTTGTATTTGATGTCATTTTATGTTTGGTCCAAGGTGTTGATGTGGTTTTAGACCACACGTGATAAAGATGCCACTGGAATCAATGTTGTAAAGAATATAGTGTTCATATCGTTTTTTGAGTGAGCAGTGGTGCGGGATGTAATCATTTTCTCAAGAAGTTTGGCAGGCTGACATATACTAGACAGTATTTTTTCTCTCATATCCAACATATATGTAAGATTGTTTTCACTTTCAAAATATCACTTTCATTGCATGCTATTGCACAATTGTGGGGCAATACACCATCGCAGCTCACCGTACCACGAACCAATAGACGTGGGTTTCATTCCTGACCCACAGCTAACGTCAGTGACAAGTGATATCCGAGCTGGTCCGAGATCTTCGCCACCCTGCGTCGCCCAGACTTGTGAAATATGTTCCCACACTGCTGCGCTGTGGTCCTCATTCAACAGTGGATATTACAAATAATTGTTAATCTTCGAATTTCGTTTAATCTCGAGAATGCAGGATGTTTGATGACAAGCTTTCATTTAGACTATACTTACGTAGATAATGCACCTAATATTATATGTATACATACTATTTTCTTGGTTCTTTCGGTAAAGTCACGTAGAAGGGAAGTAATAAAATAATAAAAATAAAAAATATTTTTATTTTTATTTTTATTATTTTATTACTTCCCTTCTACGTGACTTTACCGAAAGAACCAAGAAGATGAATCCCTGCAGTCACGAAAGCTTTAAATCGAAATTTATACATACTATTCTTAGTATTTGAGTAAATTCCATGCAATTTTGCTTAATTTTAATAAAACACCCGGAATTATGAATTAGCTATTATTTTTTTATGGAATTCCTTATAGTGTGCTATTTAAGAATTGGCGGATGATGATACATTTGAAATACAATCACACCCGTTGATATTGCGCCGGAAGGACTTTACAAAACTGGTAATGTGTTCACGATTGGCAGCGACCAGCTCTCAATTGTTACAGATGCTGAAAATTTTTCAATTAAAAACTCTATAATTGACCTAGGTGTGAACTCATTGATTTACATGGGGTAAAGTACAAGGAGGCAGAATTCACAATTATAATATATAAAAAAAAACAATAAAATATATGGGGGAAAAAACAAAGCGACCTTGCTGAAATGGCAATAGGGAGCTCTCGAGCACTGTGGAGGGTGTTTGGCCTACTCTTCCACGTCGGCCAGACGTCTGGGAAGATGTCAGAGTACCCACACTTTACCCCATCACACACGACCTGCCGATGTAACCTACCTGGGGTGCCAACCATTGATATTGATGGGGTGGATATAGGTTGGGGTGGATATCGGTTGGGGAGATTTGAGAAAATCTTGCCTCTTTTTTTCGACTGTCGCGTCAGTAAATCGAATCAAAGCAGCAACCTCTTGAAACCGGCAAGTCCGGTGTGCTAACACATGACAGCACGGGCAGCATTCACGAAATGGTTACGTGCGAAGGTGAATGCTCTCAACTGGAGCCGCTCGCTTCTGGTTTCCCCCTCGTTGTCCTGCAGGGGCTGTGAGCGTTGGGTCGCTCGGCCATCCCTCACCAAATCCCGCACGCTTCCCAGCATCCCCCAGTCGCCGCCCAGCCCGCGTGCGTCGCGGGTCTCCGGGTGCAATGGCACGGCGGAAAAACGGCGGCGCAGGCTGCCATCTACGCCGGCCAGCGCTCGCCTCTGTCCAACGACCCCTCCAGGTGAGAGCCCCCCCCTCCCTCTCTCTCTCTCCTACGGGAGCTCTCCACATGCCCTCTTCCTCCAGATGCCATATCCCTCCCCACGTTAACCTCTTTGTGCCACCTCTTGCTGTGAGATCACAGAGGCACTCGGCTGCAGGGGGGCCGGGGTCTTGGGTCAGCCGCGAGCCGTGAGCCGCTGCTGGCGCCAGGCCCAAGCAAATTGAGGGCAGGTTGAGGACCCCAAGAGACTCAAGGGGCCTCCGGATTTATGAAAGAAACTGCCGCGTCGTATTTACAAAAAATGATATACCACCACTACATTATTTCATCGCAATTAGTCAGCTGCCTGAATTATTTAACACGTGCAGTGATTCAATTAAGTCATGCAGCTTGTCGGGCACGTAATGTTTGCGGTAGTCACTTGAGGATATCCAAATATAATTTCTGCTTAGGATCCCCGGAGATTTAGTGGCACCACTGTTTTGAGCCACGGTGTGGACACAGCAGGGAGGATCGTGAGGCAATCAAGGCCAAGCCAGACACCAATCATTCTCGGGAGTTCATGTTCCTTTGGATCGTGGTGACGAAGTGTAGGAGCTTGTCACAGAATGTGAAACGTCGGTCTGAAACGTGTAATCTTCACACAGGTCATTACAAAGGCAACATATGCACGTTTGTGTGTATATATATACATTGTCCACATATCAGCTATTCATGATGCAGCATTTAATGAAAGTCAATGCAAGGGTGTGAAGTCTGCACGACACTGAAAGTGCCATGTATTTTTTGTTGTTGACCAACCTTAGAAAAACATACGCACTTGATTAAGTATGAACATGTCATAGAGAATATGTCATAGACTAATCTACGCCATGCCCTCCTGATGACGTCTCCATAAAGGCAAACTATTTTTAAGGTGCAAAGCGCCCTGAAAAAATGGTTTTCTGTTCTCAACGAAGCCACTTCAAGCCGTAGATCATGAAAGATTGTCCCCGTGTTCATAGACATTGTGCCCCTGACATGTGGAATTGTACGAATTGTTCCCGCAGTTAAACCCAAGAGTCCCTTGAGAATGCCACGTCTACATTCGTGAAGGCGTTGTTGCTGCGCATTTACAAGCCCCGCCAGTGAAAAATAGATAAGCAGGATTGGAGTTTCTAAAATGCATGAATGGATTGAGATATTGGAATGACAAAAGAAAGAATGGGTGGACAGGGAGAAAAAACGATTGAATAGTAAAGAAAATCCCAATATATAAGGTGTATCTTTGAGTTACATAGGAATTGGTAGAGCTGGGGTATCTGATTAGTTAATAAGTCTATTGCTCTACCGAAAATCACTTCTTTCATTCAGCAAATGCATGGGTGGGGAGGAAAGAAAATGATTACGCCTGTTCTCACGTGTGCCACTGAATGGGAGTTGATGGGCAAGGATCGATATCATCATCATCAGCTGGGGCATGGCTTGTAGGGGAGTCAGGAGGGTGTCGGATCAGCTGCCATCCAAAAAGGGGGCCTGAGTAATCAATCAATAAAAAAGTTACATATTTAGTGGTTAGTGGTGCACAAGCAACAAATAACTCAAGATATTTGTGAATGACACGTCACAGCACATAGATGTAGTACAAAAAAAGTATCACACATCGTAGGTTTTCGTGACCAATATCCATAATAGAGGTTTTGGGGTTATATAGCATAATTAATACATTAAACCCCCCACTCTCCCGCTCTGGTCTATGTACCTGATTGGCTCACAAGTGACGACATCACAGTTATCCCCCGTCTACTTAAGAACAAAACAGTAGAAGGGTTTCTCCACAACTCTGGCTGTCGCCTGATGATGCTAGTGGTAATTACCGACGAAACATCACGGTACTCGAATTGTAAATGTTGTGGGTTTACTCTCCTGCACATCAGTGTGCTGAACTAGTTACGAATTGGCACGTTCTGTTTACGTGACAAACCTTACTAAATTGGTTGTGGATCAATGTAATTAATTTACTAACTGTCGCAGCTCTACTTACCAGTGATTACCTCTGATATGTGGATGGATAATGCATGTATGTGCCCAATGCCACTTGTGGGATCAATGATCTTGCCGAGTGAAGCCATCACACTGGGGCATTGTGTTGATAAAGGGATAGTGCAAATTCCCTGGCAGTCAGAATGAATGAGGGTGTGCTTGTAAATAATATTCCCGCGTCTTCACAGAATATAATGGGGAGGAATGTCTTATCCTTTTGTAATGTGAGCAAGGATTGAGGGGGGGCGGAGTCTGGGTCACGTGGGGAGTGGGTGGAGTTATGGTCACGTGGGGGAGAGGATTTAGGGAGAGAACCGGAAGGGGAAGGGGGAGTTGAGACAGAGTGAAATACGAGGAGGCCACGCTGGGCAAGACGGAGAGAGTGGCGCGGTCGCCGCGCGATGGGAGACGTCGACACCGACAGCCATCGGTGTCAGACGAAGAGAGCTAATGGGGCAGTGAGAGGCTAGCTGTGTAAGGGGCAGCAGTGACGCTAGATAGCGGGGCAGCGGTGTGGCTGCAAGGATCGCCTGACGGAGCAGCAGGGAGACTGCATAGTGGAGCAGCAGGGAGACTGCATAACGCAGCAGCCGAGGGCTGTGGAGAGGTCGTCGAGCGGGACGCGGGCCTGAGCGAGACGCCGTGGAATCGAGATTCTTAGAACCCAATAAAGGACAACGGAGATCGACATCTGAGAGAAAGTCCTTTATTACATTGGTGTCAGAAGTGAAACGGCATGTCAAAACAGCTCAGGAAGAAGTCCGTCCCTGCACCATCTTCGGCAACATCTTCCGACGACGACCTCCATCGGTGGCGCTACCCACGATGGAGCAGGAAAGCGGAGCGGGGAGGAGCTGGGTTCCAGCCCTCTCGACCACGCGGCACGAAGACGCCATCTTGGGCGTGGCCGAGGAAGAACGGCGGGAAGCCGCCATCTTGCGCCCTCCGCCGCGGGAAGCCGACATCTTGCACACGTTGCGGAGCGACGCCATCTTGTCGCTGCCGCGCGTTTCACCATCGGAAGAGGACAGAGGAGCAAGAACCCGCAGCCGTCATTTAACAACGGTCAAAGAATTCTCAATCGGCGGCGATTGGAGTGCATTCGCCTGCCGTTTACAAGCGGCCGTATGCTCCGCCAAATGGACGGACGCGGAGGCCCTGAAAGTCTTACCAACACTTCTCGACGACGAGTCCGTCCGGTTCTTCCGCTCCATCAAGGCCGACAAGAAGAAGACGCTGCAGGGTGTCTTCGAGGAGATGGCGGATGCGTACGAGCCTCTGGACGACGCCCATCGGAGATTTGTTCAGCGCCAACGGGCGCCTGATGAATCGCCGGTGGCCTACAGAGGCGCAGTTCTGGAACTGGCGATGGCGGCATACCCCGAGACGGAGCCCGATTTGTTGGAGCCCCTCGTGTTGGGCAAAATGCTCAAATTATCTAGAGACCTGGGGATCCCCATGCCAGTGTGCAGCCACGATAAATTGACGTTCCGTGCTGTGGCTAAGTGCTTGGACGCTCAATTTAATCTCCGACGCTGGAAGCAGGTGTCAGCTTGGACGGGGGGCCCGTCGTTGAAGGCGGTGCTATGGGGTGGGATCCTACGAAGGCGATCTACGTTCCTGACGACAAGGGTCCGCAGGAATTGACGGCCGCCTCCGCCCAGTGGCCTGCTCGGGGGAGGACGGGGCCGAGATTCGCGCCGCCGGCGCGGGAGCGTCGGGACAGGGGGGGTGCCGCTCGTCGGAACGACATGGAGTGTTTCCACTGCGACCGTAAGGGCCACTTCGCCAGGGACTGTTGTGCTCGCATCCCGGGGCCGCCCCAGCAGGAGGCCTCGACCGCGGACGCCGCGCGAAAAGACCCACCAGTACAGGCAAGTCGGTGCGCACCAGACACCCGGCAAGGCCTGTCACCTCATGCATCACCATCGCCGCGCGGTCCGTGTGTCGTTAACAACAAGGTGCCTCCGGTTGACCCGTGTCGCTCGCTGACGCAATGGCGCCGATTGGCACGCAGGGTAGTTGCGGCTGCTACGGGGTCGTCCACGGTACCGAGTTCCATTCAGGGGGTCGAGGTGCGTATTTTGGTGGACTCCGGTGCGTCCGCGCCCATTATTTCGGATGTCATTTTCCATCTTTTGGGCATTCTGCCAGGGAGAGTGCAAGCGGTTTATGATTCAAGCATAGCGGCGAATGGGGGAAGTATGGGCATTGTGGGCCAGGTGGACACCAACATATCCATCGGGGGGGGTGTCGGCTTCAGGGACCGTGTTGATCTCTAGGTCCCTCGCGGTACCCTGTTTGTTGGGGACTGATTTCCTGGCAAAAATGCTCATTCAAATAAGGATTGATCAAAACTGCATTGAATTACCGGGGGGACGTAAAATTTTGTTTCTACCATCGCCATGGGGCCGGTCTGCCCCTGTTTGCCAGGTGCAGGCGCTGTCCGAGGTATCTGTTGACATTCCACCTGGTTCGCAGATGCTTATCCCTTTGAGATATCGGAAGCCAGTACCTGGCGTTGAGGGAGCGGCGGGGGTTCTGTTATCGCCATCCACGGCTATAACGGGCGGCTCGGCGCTGGTTGGGGCACAAATAACTGTCCGGCCGGGCCAGCCCCCGTTCTTACAGGTGCTAAATGGGAGTGCAGAGAATGTCAGTGTCCCGGCCGGAACGGTTGTGGCTCACGCCACGACCGTGTTCACGACCCATGACAACCGGGTCCGCCGGGACATGGTAGGGGGGGTTTCGGGGGCCAACGGGGCAGGATGACCGTTGGGTTGCCGAGTTATGCAGGGAGAATTCATCCTTGACCAGAGAGCAACGGTCCGCGCTTCGCGCGCTGTTGCTAAGTTATTCCAACGTGTTCAGCTCGGATGATTTTGACTTGGGACGCACCTCCCTGCTTTCCCACCACATTGATACGGGGGATGCCGCTCCGATTCGGTTGAACTCGCATCGGTTGAGCCCGACGGAGCGGGATCAGGTTCGCGGGGCAGTGGAGGACATGCTAGCTGCTGACATTATATCCCCGTCTAACAGTCCATGGGGCGCGCCGGTAGTCCTTGTGAAAAAGAAGGATGGGAAACTGCGATTTTGCGTTGATTTTCGGAAATTGAACAAGGTGTCCATCGCAGACGTGTACCCACTTCCGCGTGTGGATGATTCCCTCGATGCCTTGTCTGGGGCGAAGTTTTTTTCAACATTGGATCTCTCTTCGGGATTCTGGCAGCTTCCCCTTGACGAGTCCTCGAGGGAAAAGACGGATTTTCACACGCCGCAGGGACTGTTTCAGTTTAATTGCCTTCCGATGGGCTTGAATGCGGCTCCCGCCACTTTTCAGCGGTTGATGGAGCTGGTGTTAACGGGTCTGCAGTGGGAGACATGTTTGATTTATTTAGACGATGTCATCGTCTTTAGCCGCACATTTGACGAACATTTGCAGAGATTGGAGACGGTTTTTGCTAGGATGCGCTCCGCAAATTTAAAATTCAAACCGAAAAAGTGTCACCTACTGCAACGATCCGTGCGTTATTTGGGACACATAGTCAGTGCGGACGGGGTGGCCACGGACCCAGAGAAGACGGCATGCGTCCGTAACTGGCCATCCCCGGCCTCGGTTGGGGACATACGTCGCTTCTTGGGGTTCGCCTCATACTATCGCAGGTTCGTCCCGAACTTTGCTATGATCGCTAGGCCCTTGCACCTCCTTACGGGTAAGGGTCGGAGGTTCAGTTGGGGTCCACCGGAGGAAGTGGCGTTTCAGGGCCTACGCGATCGGTTGGCGACGGCGCCGACATTGGACTATCCGGATTTTGATAGACCGTTTATTCTGGATACGGACGCTAGTGACACTGGGATTGGGGCTGTTCTGTCACAGTCCAAGGGTGGCGTGGAGCGCGTGGTAGCCTACGGTAGCCGTGTACTGTCCCCGGCAGAAACCCGCTACTGCGTCACTCGCCGCAAATTATTGGCTATTGTCCATTTTCTCCGCCAATATCGGCCGTATCTTTACGGCCGGTCATTTATTGTGCGCACGGACCATGCGGCTCTGCAATATGCCCTGAGGGTTGACCAACCATCTGGCCAACTGGCACGATGGTTGGAGACCCTGCAGGAATTTTCCTTCGACATACATTATCGGAAGTGGTCGCGTCACGCTAATGTGGACGCACTCTCCAGATTATCGCAGGGGTCCCCTTGCGCTTGCGCGTCGGGTACGAATAGGTGTACGCTGGTTCAGCTACCCCCTTGGCCTGTCGTGTCAGCTGTCGAGTTGCCTGGGGCTCCGGTGTGCCCAGGACCGGCCGATGGGGTTCTGAACCTGCCGCGCTCGGTATGGATTCGCGAACAATTGCTTGACGACTCGTTGGGGGCTTTACGGAGTCGGGCTGTGAAGGGAGCGGGGAGATTGCTGTCCGGTGGAACGCCGGGGGCCGCTCTCCGGGATGGTTTGCTCATGTGGAGAGAGGGATTGCATGACCGCTGGCGTCTGGTGGTACCGTCGTCGCTACGGTACGAATTGATTCGGACTCTGCACGGCGACACTTTATTACATGTCGGGGTGCAGAAGACTTTGTTAACATTACAGCGAGACTACTTCTGGCACGGCATGACGACGGATGTCGTCGGACACATTCGGGCGTGTGCCGAGTGTGCCCGGGGAAGCCGCCTAAAAACCCTTACGTGCCGCCGGTGCAGTCTATACAAGTGTCTCGAATCAACGAGTTGGTGGCGCTGGATATTTTGGGACCTTTCCCGCCATCCACTAGGGGTAATAAATATTTGCTGGTCGGGGTGGAATATCTTTCCCGCTGGCCGATGGCTTGGCCCTTACCCGACCCGTCGGCGGCATCTATCACGGACGCCTTCCTATTTGGATATGTGATGGACAAAGGTGCGCCGGAGAGGCTACTCACGGATCAGGGGCGAAATTTTTCTTCCAAATTGTTGGCGGAAGTGTGCGCTGCTCTGGGAACCAAGAAGGTTCATACGTCTCTTTACCACCCGCAGACAGATGGCATGGTGGAACGCCTTAATCGGACGCTGTCGGCCATGCTATGTCACACGGTTGACGAGAAACAAGCTGATTGGGACTTGCATATACCTGGGGTACTCTCCGCGTATCGGATGACGCCTCATGCGTCCACTGGGTATTCTCCATTTTTTCTCATGTACGGCCGTGAGAATGTGCCGCCGGTAGAAGTACAGCTGAGTACGGGGGCGAAGGGTCCTGTTAAACCTCTCCCCAAATACATTCAGGACACGTTTCGACGCGTCGCCGAGGCACGGGAGGTGGCCCGGTTGGCTACTGCCGAGACTCAGGCGCGAAACGAGCGTTGCACCCGGCGCTCGACCGGTACATGCCCCTGGCGAGTGGGGGACATGGCATGGCTGCACTGCCCGCAGGTGCGGCCGGGGACCTTCCCTAAGCTTCACAAACCATGGCAGGGGCCGGTTAAGCTTATTGAAGTCCCTAACCAGCAATCCGCACGGGTTCGGTTCGGATCGCGGCGCTGGTATGTTCATACGTCTAGGCTGAAGCCCTACGTGGCCCCGCGGACGGATGCGTCATCCCCTGATGTTGCCTTGCTGGTGTCTATTGCGCCCAACGCACCTCTGCCCTTGCCTGTTGACTCTGCAAGCGCGCCTGTCGTGCCTTCTACAGACGAACCAGCCGTGACGCAGGCGGATGTGGCGAATCCTGCTCTGGGTGGGCCTACCACGGCGACGGGGCCACTTGGCCCCGCTGCCCTTCCAACCCCACCACAGACACGGTTGCCAGAGACCCCGGACTTGGGTCTCCCTGGGGAACGGGACCTTGGCGTTGATGGGCCTCCAACAACGGCGGGCGGTTCTACTCCCGTCGATCTTAAGACCACGTCGCGTTCTCGGTCCGTGGGGGTACCGCCGCCCGTTCGGGACAAGCCGGCGACCCGCACGCGTTCCAAATCCCTTTCCTTTCGTTGATTGTTATTGTTCTTGTTGTTCTTGTTATCGTTCTTATATTCTCCATAGTCCAGTGATGCTGGATGGTTCCAATATTGCTCGCATTATTTTCTTGTAATTATTGCAGCCGAGGACGGCTGGGATTTCATTAGGGGGGGGGGGGGTCGTGTATTGCAAGCAAGGATTGAGGGGGGGCGGAGTCTGGGTCACGTGGGGAGTGGGTGGAGTTAGGGTCACGTGGGGGAGAGGATTTAGGGAGAGAACCGGAAGGGGAAGGGGGAGTTGAGACGGAGTGAAATACGAGGAGGCCACGCTGGGCAAGATGGAGAGAGTGGCGCGGTCGCCGCGCGGTGGGAGACGTCGACACCGACAGCCATCGGTGTCAGACGAAGAGAGCTAACGGGACAGTGAGAGGCTAGCTGTGTAAGGGGCAGCAGTGACGCTAGATAGCGGGGCAGCGGTGTGGCTGTAAGGATTGCCTGACGGAGCAGCAGGGAGACTGCATAGTGGAGCAGCAGGGAGACTGAATAACGCAGCAGCCGAGGGCTGTGGAGAGGTCGTCGAGCGGGACACGGGCCTGAGCGAGACGCCGTGGTATCGAGATTCTACGAACCCAATAAAGGACAACGGAGATCGACATCTGAGAGAGAGTCCTTTATTACACTTTTCTGGATTTAAAGAGTACCATGGCGAAGAAGGCTCGTATTGGCCGCTCTTTCAAGACTTTTAAATAAATAAACTTTCCAAGCACAAGTAACATGCCACCTCGAGATCTCAAAAGCATTTTCAAAGTAAAATATTGATAATAATAACTGAAACCTTTTTACAAGGATTAATGTCTGCATTTGCCATAAATAGGGAGAAACCCCTATTATTATATTTTGGTACTGGCAAAGGAGGTCTAATGATGTAGATTCTTACCCCGAGCCCTCTTTACTTTGATATTTCATTGTCTTTGAGCTGTACGCCTTTTGGCGTCATCTGGTCGAGCACCTTTTGAGACGAGGCTCAAAAGAAAGATGCCTCTGGTGTGGACCAATCAGTTTCAAGGCCAATGCATATATTATAAGTGTGTTTTTTGTTTTCATTTTGACTGCAAGTATTGTGGTTAATGCAGACATGAATCCTTGTAAAAAGGTTTCAGTTGTGTTGCCAGAAAAAAGGGGAAAAACCCCATTATTATATTTTGGTACTGGCAAAGGAGGTCTAATGATAAAATATTAATAATGGTTTTAAATGTGTGATTGTGTTGAGTGCATTAGGCCTATGTAAATGATTGTTCTACACATTGCTTTCATTATCATCCTTACTCATGTAATGCGAGCGTAAACGGGGTTCGCTGCTGGGCACTGGCCCAATCATACGGCCCGGGGTATTGGGGGGCGGAGCCCAGTATGGGGGCATATGGGAGGGCCCGCCGTTCACCTCGGGTCCAATCGGAAGCGAGGTGAATGGGGGTGGAGCCAGAAGGGCGCTATGGGAAGGCCGGATCTGACGGTCCGGAAGGGGAGGAGACAGGATCACGTGGTAAAGGGGATATAGGTGGGAGCCCGGAAGGGCTCCGGGTCAGTTGTTGGAGTGAAGAAGCTGAATCACGTTGGGTGGCCGGAGGGGATCCGCGCCATCAGCCACGTGGCTGGAGGAGCTTTGGCACACCGTCGGCCAGCGGTGTGCGGAGTGGGGGAGCGGAGGAGCTGACGAGGAAGCACGTGCGGGGCGCGCATGAGGAGACGCTGGTCCGCTGTCAGGACCAGCGGGGTGCGAGCAAGAAGCTAAATAAAAGAGCAACGGAGACCAGCAGTGTGTGACGAAGTCTTTTATTACACTCAGATTACATCTTAAATTATATTTGATTTTTGGGAACGCTTACATATAAAATTTTATTGTCTGAATTATATATATGTATATCTAAAGAGTACTAATATATTAAATGCTCATTGTAACATGCATTGTTTGTGAGCTTTCTCTAATGCTCATTTTTAAACGAGTGATGTTGACAACCTTTGGATATTTGATATTTTATGAAGACGAGGACTCAAAAAAGCCAAATTTGAATGATTGCAGGGGCATTGATGGCAACGCACAAAAGGGTGCATGTACCTCTAGTAAATAATAATTGAAGGACATAAAAGAGTGAGTGAGAGCAGCATGGAGTGATTGGAACATTTTATTTGATGACGATAAGCCAAATACTAAAGAGCCTGCAAAAAAAGGTTTAATCATTGTACGTGAAAACGAAAAATTAAACAAAATCCAAAAAGTGTGAGAAAAATCGTGGACAGGTGCATGCTGGGAATCACACTGAGCAACAGTAAGAGGAACACGTGGATTGGAGAACAAACAAATTGTACAGCACCATATATAAGTGGGCTTGGCTAGGACACGTTGACGCTCAATGGGACATGCTGAGAGAATATCGGTAGAAAGAGAGAGAACGCACGTGGGAGTATGGCCGCTGTGGAGAAGTGATTAGATTAAGTTAAAGTGAGATGAATTCATAACAGAAAATGTGAATTATATGGTTCAGGATGAACTGTTCATAAGCAAGCTGGCATTAGGCATAGCAAGACGATGAGGG
Source organism: Lampetra fluviatilis (assembly GCF_964198595.1). NCBI lineage: Eukaryota > Metazoa > Chordata > Hyperoartia > Petromyzontiformes > Petromyzontidae > Lampetra > Lampetra fluviatilis. The sequence goes on along the minus strand of NC_136275.1, from coordinate 31,065,945 downwards.
GTGATGGCAATATGAAGAGGCCTTCATCCAGCAATTGCTAGAACATGGCTGCTGATGATATAAATAGACAGTATGCATGTGTAATAAACGACTGGACCACGATGTCTGGCTCAGTGTCCTTTATTCGGTTCGTACTGTATTCCCACACGGCTGTCTCTACTCTGTAGCTTCTCCACGGTGCTGACTCCGATGTCGGCGTAGTCCACAACAGCAGCCCCGCTGCTGTTACTCTCACACAGCCCCCCTTGGCTGTACTCGCTGCATCTCCTCTCTCCTTCGTCCTCTCCGCAGCTCTGACAGCCTCGTGCTGTCTCTCCCTCTTCTCTCTCCGCTCCACCTGGCAGCCACACCGCTGCCTCTAACACGCAGCCCTTCTGGCTGTCTCTCCGCAGCTGCACACCACTCCGTAGCTTCCTCCTGTCTTCGGGGTTGGCTCCCGATGGCCGTCGGTGCCCCCCCTCTTCTCACTCGCCCGCGTGGCCTCACTCTTTTCCGTTCACACCCCGACTGACTTCCCCTTCCGGTTTACCCGCTTAAGGACCCGAACCTTCCACCCACGTCACATGACTCCACCCCCCGTGACGTCACATCCGGAAGGTCGCTTACGCCCGCATTACACATGCATAATAAAACTATGGGAGTGGTGTATTGGAACCTGGAAACCTCAGTTGCATTTCTAGACCACAGCTTACATCACTTGCAAGTAACATTTGTAATGATCCTCATCCTCTGACCCCCACCAACCAGCACTCGTCAGAATGGTGAAGTGCTAAATCCATAGCTGGATGAACACACTCCGTTTATAATTTGTGCAAAAAAATAATCTTCTCTGAATACTCGCAGAGAATAGTCGCAAGTGATCGAGCACACTCTGGGATAACAGTTTAAAAAATGCAACAAAATAGAAATAAACAATGTCCACAATGTTACAATAATTTGGGTGCGGCTTTAAAAATGCAAACACTGAAATGCACTTTGAATAGTTTTTACTCACATTGTTTTGTCTGCATCGTAAGTTCACTTGAGTTTCATGGTTATAAACGTTTTTCGGAGTGTATCAAATGTTGAAAGGCATAACGCAAAATGGCTTTTCATTTTTTTGAAGAAAGGGCTAAGGAAGGATTAACCTGCTTGATTTTATTTGATGAGAACTCTAAACACAGATCCCCTTGGCATAACAATGGTGTCTGAAACTGAGCAGCTCTTTCTGATGAAAAGTGTTTTGATGTTTAAGTACCAAAATCCTGAGCCATTCCACACATTCCAGCAGGTATTTTAGCTGAAACTATATCTGCATCACGAAGAAAAGGAGCTCAATTTATTCTGACGTTTTTTAAATGATGAAGTTTTTTTTAAAGCGTGTTCTTTGCGTGTGTTAATTCAACAATTCATGCTTCATGGTTTGGTCTCTTTCAACACAGTGCCACGCATTTCATGAATACGAATGTATGTTGGATATAAGGCGCCTATGCAAATGTATTACTTGAAACATTTACACTTTGTTGATGTGGCTTAAACCACAACGTTTGGTTCAAGCCTTTGTATTATAACTTTGTAAAATTGTTACGATCCCTCAAGGATTGACCGTGTTTAGTCTAGAGAATGCATTTGTTGAGAACTCTCTTTCACCTATAGCTTAACCCTTTTAAAACGAATGGAGCGGCTCTACAGCTAATAATGTACACTTTCCACCAGCGGCGAGTGTTTTGTCAAATTATGAAAACTTAATACAAACATCACTCTTTATAGTGTGCTTATATTGGGTATATATACATTCAACAATAATCTTCGAGATACATTGCACACTGCATATAAGAACGCCTGATAAAAGCATACTTCCAACAAACGCAAATGAGCATTCATTGCACTGGCAAGGCGGGGAGACAAAGAGCTTCTTCTGATACAAGCACACTACTCTGCTTATAAGCACAGCTTGACTTGCTCCCAAGGGGTGTGCTCATATCATGCTCCTCCGGTCACTATTATGTGACATCCTGACATTGTATTGCTAAATGCTGCTGCAAAGTTGACAGGAATGCTGTGATTGCAGCGACGTCAAACAGTGGCAAATCACTTCATCCTTTCAGCTCCATCTTTTGGTGGCCCAGTGGGTGCTGGTTTTGAGCAGTTGTTACTGGGTGACTTGGGATGAAGCAGCAACGGCGGCAATGTGCGCCCTGTTGCTATTGTTATACCCCTCATGTCCCTACAAATTGGTCACACCACCCAGTGCCAGCACATAGCTGCCCCGAGTTTCTTCCTCCATCGCCACTACCTGTGAACGTGTTCTGCATTATTGGTTCATCTCTGCATCCCTTTGCAAAAGCATTTTATGGTTGTTAATGTGCGCAACATTTTAAATCCTCGGTCTGGTAAAAATTATGGAGTGTTTTAGACTAAATGTAAACAAATGTTCGGCAGTGTTTACTCTGAAATGTGGCCACTCAGTGTCTTCACGCTGAGGATTCCTTGACAGTGAAATCAACATTTTTTCCACAAATTTCCTCAACCTAATGTTTATGATGGGCATTTTAAAAAGTGTCCCTCTTAGTGCCTCGCTGCGTGCGAATCAACCGCAGCGTCTCTGATACGATGCCGTGTTTATGGAGAAAAGCGACAAAGCAATGACATGCAGTGCTTCTTTTTCTCCAGTAGAGGAAGACATTCGCCTATGGATTGCAATTCTGCAGGTGGCGTGGTTCGTCGTCGTTTTTGCTCAGATTGAACAGTCATCGCTAAATTAAGCAAGGCTATTTGTCATCGTTTCAATCCTAATCTTAAGCTGTTATACGTATATATATATATTTTTTTGACGTTGTTACACTTTACTACATCTCATAACAATGTTGACACCACATAACGTGGGAGCATATCAGCATCCTGTCTTGTAAGAGTATTTAAATTGATCTCAATCAGTCGCCGTGTTCGTTTTGGCTGTGAATTATTTGACGAGCTGACCATCGTGTGTCCGGCGGTGGGCCATCATTATCAGCACAGTCGATTGGAACACATGACAAACTACATTTGCGAGTTGTCATCCGTGAAACGTGTGCCGCTGTGAATCTGCAAGGGTGAAAATCAAGTGGGGGCTTTAGAAAGCGTGCTAACCCGACTGATTTAAGCGGCAGGCTACCTGTTTAACACGTAGGCTTTCGTGACCAATATCATCCATAACAGGTTTTTTTGGGTTAGATCACGTAAATATATAAATGTGTTGTTAATTACTGGCGAAACGTCGCATTCAGATTGTAAATGTTGTGGCTTGGCTCTCCAACACACCGGTGTGCTGTACTAGTGACGAATTGTCATGTTCTGTTTACGTGACAACCCTTACTAGTTGGCTGTGTCGGGTGGTGGTGGGTTTTAACGCCACATTTATATATTTAGGCGATATAACCCAACAATAACCTCTATTATGGATGCTACCTGTTATTTAACCTTTTATTTTTTTTATCGCACATTGATTTGCAAAGCAAAAATTGCATGAAATTGTTTTCAAGCATTTTATAAAGCAGTCTAGTTAACATTGAGAATCAGAACGGGTAACGCCGCTTGAATATTAGCAGCAATTTGCTTAAGTCATGAAAAAATAAGAATAGGCTTTACCCTTTCTGCCAATAAAACAGGAGGTGTTAAAATGTTCAAAAACCAAATAGATACCTATTGCAAGGAATCAAGTCTGCATTAACCACACATAGTTGTGGCCAAACATGCAAACAAACGTGTTCCAATAATATATGCATTGTCTTTGAAACTGATTGACCTCCACCAGAGACATCTTTCTGGCCTTGTCTCACCAGTGTTAGACCAGATAACACGAATACAGGCAATGCAAGGATCAACCTAGGATTAATAGCTCGGGTTGAGCAGTTATATCTACTCATAAAATCACTTCAATCAGTAGGATTGGCAAGTATGCTATCGTATCGGGAATGTCTCTTTCAAATGTAGAAGTACTATTGGTAGGGCATAATCCATTTGTATGTGGGGTTGCTCCTGATGCTCCAGTGTCCTCTCACATGGCGAATGCTCATTAATGACTTTGACTAAACATCTGAATGTCAGACAATTCCAGAAAAAATAAGTTTCAAGACTCAGTGAGCTTCTCCTGAGTAAATAATTGCTTTTTTTATTTTCTTAGGAGACCTCATAGGAATTACATATTGTATAAACATTCCAAAGAATGTGTTTACATTTATTGCAGGCCCCTGTGGGGATTGAACAAAAAAGTGTTGTAATTTTTTTTTATATGGGAATAGTCAGGAGAGAGTTTACAGGTTCCTGTCGATATGCAAAATAAAGCTGACGACTAATTAAAGGGAATTGTTTGCATCACTTAAAAAAAAAACATTTCTTTGATCGCTGGTAAATGAGTCTATGACCACACTACACAATTAGGCCTCATGAAATATTCCAGACTTTGCCTCACGATGCCCTACAAATTCTAAGAATCCTTTCATGTTGTCCACACATTGCACAATCGCGATTGTTTGCCATGCATGAGGTCATGGTATCATCCCACCGTCTATTATAATTTCACCTCCCGAGTTGCTGTACAGTGCAATTGAGAAAGCATAACTGAGAGAGCAGTCTTTGCGCCATGGTGCTGTGTACATTTCGGCATGGACCTTTCCACGTCTGCCACTAAACACAGACATGGGTGGCAGGCATCAGCCAGCGCTATTTTCTTAACGCCCACAGAGGGGTGCATACCCTCATTCCCCCCAAAAAAATTTTTTGCCGCAAATATAATAAATCAGACTGGGCGTTAATGGAACTACTTGAAGCTGTTTGCTGTCTCACCTACAGCAAAGCACTTTGCGCGGCATTTGTTTCCGAACGGCGGACTTTCTGCGAAGGGCTATCCGAGTTGCATTGCAACGAGGCTCGCGAATGGCCGAATGATTTGTCAACGCCCTTGCTTTGCAGTGATCCTTTCATCTGCATACCAACAATAAACCGCTGGCAATGGCTCGAGGCTCTCTTCTTTGTTTGACTTGTAAGTTGGGATGCCCGTGTAAGGTTTCCTGTTCCCAGGGCATGTTTGTTGTTTCCAAGGTGGAGAAGTTACAGGAAGCTTAGATTTACTACTAATTCATGCTCCCCTTTCCATGGAGAGAATAATGAGCGAGGCTTGTTGCTACTTTTACCTGGCATCAGCCAAGCGTTTGGCACTCCCTCCCAAAACAGCCCACGAATTGGGTATGACGCGCATTAACTTTGCGCTTTTTGTTTGAAAGAACCATCTCTTAATGCCATCCATCAACCACATACTGCCGAGATCCACAGGACATTCTGCGGGTACCGAATATCTGGCTGTTATCTCCAGTGATGGCATCACGGACAAAGTGTTGACTGTGATTAAAATGTGGAGGCTTTACTCAAATGAATCTTTCAAGCCACAATAAAGATTTGTCACATTGAATTTACCACCACATCAGTGTGACTGAGAAAGCGTTAAAATAAACTCTTTTTACAGCTTATTAGTGCTGGGTTATACATTTGTACTTGGTTTTAAAACCAAAGTTAGCCAAGCTTTATCCTGAATGCAACACATAATGTAAATTTACCTGAGATCTTCAAAACTTCCATTTTAATTGCCTTTAAAAGCTGTGGTGCTGTTTTGGATGTTGTGTCACATACAAGTCTATTTTGGTTGTACCCCAACTCAGAGTGAAGTCTTGACATGCCATGAAATGCTTCGGTATTGGTGAACTGTCTCTGACATTGTTATGATCTCCCTTAACAAAGAAGCTGCGTGATAAATTAGAAAGTTGGAGGAGAGGGTGTGAGAAAAGTATTTGTTTTGCTTGCGAGGGCAAATTTATTTCATCAGCAGATGACAGTAGAATTCCAGGATTTCAAAAACAGTTCCCAGCCTTTTGCAGTCTCCGTGTTTTCACAATATTGGTGTTTTTTTTCTTTCTTAGAAGCCTTTGTGCACTGCTCAAATTGTGTTCAGTGATTTACTTTAGCAGTAACTATAAATAACGTGTTCCTTTGAAATTCAGAAATCTGTCTTTGGGCACTCTTTCAAAAATCTGGCTTGTGCAACACCACATGCTCAACTTAAATTGATTTTCAGCATCTTCAGGCATTATCTGCCTGAGTAGGTCAGAGCCCAATGCCCCATTCCAGGCACAATACCGGCATGATGGTTGGAGGTTCTGGAGAGAACTCCGATATGATATTCTAAATAGCAACGTGTTCAGTGCTGAAAACTGGGAGCTTGAGGAGATAGAGGTTTGCACTTGATCAATATGAGCTGGGCCCCCGCCCCTCCCGCCATGAATATCATGAATTTTAAGAAGAGACTGAGATCACTGGAACAATGTACCCTGTTAGAGCCCAGGGTTGTTTGTACATTATTCAGGAACAACTTGCCGTCAGTGTTAATTCCGAAAAAATAATTACATTTTCAGTTTGCAAAAAAACAACATTTGGCTTATAAAACATTCAAGCGTTCACAATTCATTTTCATAATTATACCTGGAGCCAATTGCACAAATAAAGTAGGCTCACCCACCCATTATAGCATTTGCGCAGTGCTTTTGGGGCCGTTATAGTTTGTCAGCAATCCTATTTTGCTTGTGAACTGAGTGCAAAGCCAATTCTGATTTATTGGGATGAAAGGCAAAGCATCACTTTTAAATAAATGCTTGTGCTGAACAGCGTTATGTAAGTTGCATTCGAAATGCACAATTGTGAAGGTTATAAACCAAGTGGCTTGCCTGTGGTTTTTGGCCATTGATGTGCTCGGCTGACATTTGGCTATGTCTTGTGGCTTTCACACTGGCAGACAAGCCAAAGGCTGGCTCCATGCTGTTTTGGTTTTGGAAAGATATAAGTCTAGACATGTTTATGTTACCTTTCCTCACCTACTGGCTGCTTGGGGTTGACCATGCCTTGCAAACACCGTATCTCTGAACGGTCAGAAATCTGTTCAGCACTTTTTTTCTACTTACATAATCTTGCATACCTAAAATACTGCACATACAGCAATGCAACACATCTGACAGTTAATCTTTCAAGTGTACAGTTATCTTGACATTTGGCTGACTTTATTTAAGTTTAGGCAAAGTGGGGAAAAACATGTAACGTGCTTCTCATACCATTTCATGTTTTATTAATTTCCCCGTGTTATCTCAGAGATAACACACGCGAAATATGTGTTTTACATGTACGTGTATTTAATTAAGAAACAATAGCTGCATTTTATTTTGCTAATTAACAATTATGATCATTTATAATTTGGTTAAACACGAAGGAACAGTGTCACTAATTCTATTGTAATGTATTTACTGACTCTTGAGAATGGCTTTGTTTAGTCACTGACAATGACATGATCTCATAATCATGGGTTTTCCTTGGGATTTTTTTCAAATTGAAGAAAAGAAAAATCAGTTGTGACGAAATTAGGGGCCTGCTTTTTTAAGCATTCTCTTTTTTTAACAATCCTAGAAAAAAATTTCCCTGCACTGTTTAATCATCCAATGGGGAACTTTTTGTTGATTGAGTAACCTAAGATTCAACGCTAGATTCAAACTGGAGTGCTCCTCTCACCGAACAGGTAGCTCAGGCATTAGAGGAATGGCTCGCAACCAGAAGTTTGTGAGTTAAAATCCTGTTTGGGGGTTGACTCAGCTCCGTCATCTCTCTGGGGTTGAAAAAATAAGCACCAGTTTGTGGAGGAAGCAAACCAGTGGTTGTCCTACGGATAAACTCGTCTGTGCCACCAGAATTAGACATTTCCACTGCTGGCTATGGGCTGTGAATATGAGTTGAGCACCATCTCACCGTTCATTTGAGCAGGACCTCTTTGAGTGGTTTTCGTGGTCGCTCGTGCTGATTGCACTTATTTCGAACCGTACGTAGCCAACCGTGCTAATTGGGAGGAGGTGGCAATAGAACATGCACATAATGCTTTGTGTTCATGAGCAGGTGTTCTCTACGCTTGTCATAATGGGGAGCTGTGCTGCTCTGGGGCCTTGATGGTTTCAAGCACGATACGTTTTACAGGCTTATGTCTTCACGTGAGCCCCAGTGCCATCCTTAGTGTGGGCCCCCTTGCTGCTTGTTGTGTTAGCCTCTTTGACCTGGAGTTGTCCATATATATATATTTTTGGCATAGACCACGAGATCTTAGCAAGGTCAACGAGCGTTGCTGATGACACTCGTACTTATGGCTTTAGATATTTTTAGTTAAATTTGACTTTGTTATTTATCCAGGCAAGAACTGGCAAAACTCAAATAATCTTTATAGAGGGAAGCGTACAGTAATTTGTAGTCACCATTATAATTCATGCAGAGCTGCATATAAAATGTATCAGCGAGTGAATTTGGTGATATATTTGTATTAGAATTATAGCGTGTAATACATCACATAGTGAACATATCTCTGTACATGGGGCTGGCTCGTTTGCACCGAAAAAAACAGAGATCGGGTTAATATTTACAATGCCAATGCTGACGGATTCTTCTATATAAGGCAATGCAGAATATGCAGCGCGATGAAGTGAGAGCCTCCGCTAATCCATGGAACTCCTCATTTTCTGCACTGAGTGCTTGTTATGACAATGGAACGACAAACTCCATGGCTGGAACCCGTATCCACGACTGGCTACTGTGTCTCCTGGCATGCTGGCGAATTCTGCTCCGAAGATCGACTTGGCGCTGTCAATGTGGGCACGATGACTGCAATGGTGCCGAGGAATGGAAGGAGATGAGTGTACAGAGGGAGGTGAAAGGTCAAGGTGCAGCCCTGTAATTCCTTGCTCACGCCACTGCTGGGTGGAAGGGCCTCCACTCGAGGGGTGTTCTAGAGAGCCCCTTGAGAGGGCATTGGGCCTGTTATCTTCAACGTTGGTCAGACGTCTCGACAGAGGTAGGAGTCTCCACACATTACCACACCACAGGCGAGCCTGCCGATTGATTAACTGCGCTGCACCCCTTTATACTGATGGGTAGACAGAGGGAAATGAGGTATTAGAAACTTGGCCATTGTTTTATGAAATCCATGATCTCTGGATTTCAAGTTCAGTACCCATGGAGCAAGAATATGGTATTTTATTTTGTTTTCCACATCGTTGTCATCACAAGCAAATACATTTTGATTGGGGGGGGGGGTTCCAACCTTGCAAATATGTTGAAAATAGAGAATATTTAAGTATAATAATCTGCACAGTTTTTTTTATTTTATTTTAGAAAAACTTACATTATTCCATGCAGCATAGAAATAAGAATCTGAAATTATGAATCAGAGTTCATTATACATATATATAAACCACTTTTGTTGACTTAATTGGATTCGTGGCATTCTTAAGGTTTACTCTAAAGCTTCCCATACTGCATTGCCACATGTGAAGGAAACTGACATATTCTATTAATTAAGGCAGTGAAGTGGACTTGGGCATGGCGCTTGAAAGAACTCTGGCCGACATTCAAGGGTTACGTGAGAGGGTGGCAGCCAAGGCGTGGAACGCGTCCACGGGGAAGTCCGCTGAGGAGCTGGAGCGATGAATTCAGCTCACGTGATCATGCTCCGTAGATTGATACGTCGTGGGATCATGGAAGATGGTGGCAGCTTGGAGAGGCCTTCATCTGGCAGTGGATTGACCGTGACTGATGATGATGATCTTGATTATTCTGCTCATGGCCATATAATTAGTGAATTTATATTGCACCTAGATATGACTTTCATCAGCTACGTGGTGGCCCTTTTTACCATTCCATGTTCGATAATGGTGTGGAGTTTCTGCCTATTAATGACGTGATTCAATAATAGTATTAGTATAATCATTGTTCCTAATGTTTGGTGTGTTCAAAGGCTTGTTTCAATGTATGAGGCTGCTACGTTGATAATAGACTGTGAAGGAAAAAAACACATCATGTGTCGTTCCATTCAATCGACGCATGCTGTTTGGCATGTTGGAATTCATTATTTACCTTTGATCAAATCCCACCCGTTACAGATTGCTTTTGTTGAGGGGGTTCACGCACAATCATAAACCACATTCAAATGTAGTCGCATAGACTGTGTTGTTGGTATTTTAAATGGAATTAGAGGGTCAAATTACCTTTGTTTAAAAAGGGTTAAATGAAGTTGAGCCTTCCCGCTTCTCGAGATATAAATTCAAACTGTAAGGTGAACAACTTGATGGCATGCCACAGCATTCACTCGGAAATTGATTTAGTCTGTTTCTTTAGGTGAAGGTGCCCATAACAGACTCTAGCTCATATACTTTCAAGATTGTAAGCTGTTAATCGCAATTCAAAGATACCCGTTGCAGGGAAGCTGGACATGAGCACCTTATGGCGGTACCCTGGGGTACCATAGTACCCCGGCTCTCGCACAATGTTCGTGATGCAGTCATTTTTAGCCTGTTCATGGTCGGCGATGCGGCAATCGACTCATCTCGACGAGCTGTACACGATGCACCACCACGGTGCGCACGATGGTTCAGGATTTCAGCGCAATCGTCCTCGCTGTGTTTCGACATCGTGGAGTAGCACGGATTTCGGATTGATTGGTACCCCAGTCGCGGAGTTAAGTACACCCCTGGAAAAAAATAGTGTCCCAGAAATAAAATATTTAATTGCCTCAGCCATTTTGTATTATTTGGTACCCTGGGGTACCGCTATAAGAATCATGTGTATGTTTGAAACTACGCTGTGCAGTTTTGAATGAGAAAACTCATTAGAAGACAGCTTTTGCTTAGCAGTTTATTACACGAGACCTGAAATTCCAAATATGATGAAACTGTGAGATGCTGAAAGAACCACGGACGAAACAAAAAAAATACCTCAATCACGTTTTCTCCAAAAACGTGTGGTTTATTCTTGCAATAAATTTGCTGTGCCTTGCAGACATATGTTTTAATTTTAACATCGAGGCAAATAAAAACAGTTTGTTACCACATGCTTTCTGAACTCATGCCATAAATGGATGACATTTGTTCAATTGTTAACATACATTTGTATGCTGCCTGGAATCTCGATAGGCGCACGTTTAGAAAAGGGCAAAGCTCAAACAATTATTGTCAGTTTTACAATAATGTGCTCTGTAAGCTTGTTCCGTGCATATTGGACGTTTTGTATTGGCCAAAATGCATGCAAATACTAATTTAGAGACTGCTTGTTAATCCACTGCTGGATAAAGGCCTCCTCATGGCGATGCCTTGCGCTCGCTGAGAACGCGCACGGACGATGGGAGGAACAATGCCCAAGTGTGGGTGCAGAGGTGGAACAATCGGAGACGATGAGCCAAAACGCTTTTATTCTTAGGTGGTAATAATAATGGATAGCAGCACGTCATAGATGAGGGTTGTCTGACCAGACTTGACTTGCGCTGGTCAGTGGGGGTGAGTGAAAGACAGGGGGTAGGGGGGCGGGGGGGGGGTACCCAGTAGTTGTTCAGATATCGCTCGCCACAGATGTTAGCCGTGGTCGGGAATCAAACTCAGGCTACAAGGTTCGTCCCTCAGAGCACCTGCCACTGCACCACTAATATCACTCTGCGAAATGTTTAATGATCAATTGTATAATTCCCCAAAGGCAGTTGCCAATCATGTTGATTACACGTGGGTGTTGTATCGCAGACTCCAGATTCAGTTACACTTGACGGTGAGATATCGTTACTCGACACTTTTGTTTCCCTTGGAGCCACTGTCGCAACAAAGCCCCATCCCGGGAAATCGATCTGGGGGGGGGGGGTGGAGGAGTCAGGTGGAAACTCACGCTCACTAAATGCCGCTCATCGTGACTGAACAGCCCTATCCCGTGTGCGTGTCCACGTTCAGGTGACGAGGACGAGGACGACGACGACTTCCAGTCTCCGCTCTCGCCCAAAGTGGAGAGGCTCGCCCTGGCCAGGAGCCACCAGCCTCTCCCGCAGATCTGCCTCCCCGATGACTGCCCCTTCGAGAGGCCACAGCAGCAGCAGCAGCTGCGGCGATCGCGTACGCTGGGCCCAGGCCACTTCCGCAAGAGCCACTCGGTGGACGAGAGCCTGGGCCAAGCGCAGGACTCGAGCGGGAACCTGCCGTCGCGGGGCCACACCAGCAGGGCCGACGGCTGCCGCGCCGGACTCAAGCGCAAAGCCGTGAGTTCTCGCTGCGCGCTCGGGGGTTGCAACACCGCTCAGTTGCTGGGTTCACGTGCAGGTAGCAGCCTGCAGTGGGTTCAGTTGTGCAAGTGAACTGATGGTCTCATCCCAGTCAATAATGGTGAAGGTACAACCCTGCAATGGCTTCTGTTCATGGGCGGAATTTGCAGGGTGGGGGCGGTGGACACGGGGGGCTATGCCCCCCCCCCCCCCCGAAAAAACTGGACACATTCATTTATTTTCAGTATTTTACAATTAAGATTAAAAATAAGTAAGTAAATAAATAAAGATAATAATTATACGCACCCGCAATTCCAAATGCGAGGGGTAAAGCAACCCCTGCCCCCCTCCCAAATATAAAAGTGAAATTCCGCGTCTACTTTTATTGCTGGTGGAAGGACCTCTACTCGAGGATATTTTGGCCTACTTCGTCATACTGGCCTGGCCACACGTCTTGGAAGAGGCGGCAATACCCACACTTTACCTCGTCACACGTGACCCATCCATCGAATAACTGTGGTGTACCCATTTTTACTTCTGGGTGGACAAGTGGGGGCTTGGGGGGATTTACGTACCGTTAGTTGAAACTTATTTCGCACCATACGTAGCCAATCGTGCCAATCGGAGGTGCGGGGAAAGGACAATAAGCTAAAGATAAAAAGCAGTTCTAAAGAAATTAGTTTTATCAATCTAGATTTAAATGCGCATCACTCCAGTGCCCCATTGTTTAAACTGCTGTTCCGGGACATGGAATCAAATCGCCGACCTCTGAATTGCAAATCCAGTGCTCTAACCTTGGCACCCTCCAATGACCGCAGTAGAAAAAAAAAACCCATAATATTAAATCTTGATTTGAAGCTTTCGTAAATTTAGCTGTTCACCTAATTTGGTCAAATGTCAGCTCTGAGAATAAATATATATCAATTCTACTGCAATGTGAGAAAGTGCATTGCTGCTGCCTCCCCTCCAGAGTGTGTATAGTAAAGGTCACTTGAAAGGATCTCAGACATTTTCAAGAGATACTCTGTCTCGTGACATGATGACAACACCACAATTGGAATGCAGTTGGGAAAATGACAATTAAGGAGAGAGCCCTAGCAGGCTGCATACAACTAGTTTTCATGAATTATCTTATACTTCCTACCTGCAGGGTCACGAAATGGAAGTAATGGAATTACTCTGTTGAGCTATATGTAATTCTGAGTGTTATTTTTCTGCACTCGTGGGTTTCCCCCAAGTAGATCCAGTTTCCTCCTATGCAGCGATGAAGCACATGCATATTCAGCTTAAATATGTAGTGTTATAGATGATATATTGGTGTGTATGAAGGGGAGATGACAAACTGTTAAGTGAAGTGTCAATCAATAGCTCCAGTTTGTCAACAACAATTAAGTATTAAAGACATTTAAAAAATAAAATCGTTCTCATGGAAGAGTAAGATGCTCGGCTAAAACATGTTTTCCAGAATAAGAGTAGCATAACTCGCCTTCTTCCTAAAGTCGAAAAACAAGCAAATGAACGGGACGAAGACCGTTTTGAAAGGAAGGACAATCCTGGAAGTATTTTCGACACGGTGGAGGGACGGAGGGAGGGGAAGTTGGGGGAGACGCAGAGGTGACATGGGGGTAGGAGGGAGAAGGGGACAGAGAGGTGACACAATTTGTTCAGAAAACAACAGAAAACATTTATGAGCTGACATTTAGTACTTTATGAGCATTTTGTTTGTTAGAGAAGTTATCTTCCAATTTGAGACTTTTTTGTGAGGAGAAAAAAATGTCCAGAAGTGGTGTAAATAGTTTATTCTTCGTAAAACCAAGTTTGAAAGATGAGCATAATATTTAGTGGAAGATCCAAACCAACGAGAGCATGCCAAATAAATAAGTAACAAATAGGGAGCAACACATTCCGACGTCGCATTACTATCAGAGGCTATTTCCATTTCTGTTATGAGAATGTTATGAGTGTGACTGCAGAGCATACCATAACAATATTCCTTGCAGACAAATCTTGAGTCCTGGCATAAACAAATTAAGGCAGTGGTTTGTGTGTTTGAAATATGCATGATATTCGATTAAAAACTTTAACAAAAACTATGCTTATACTTGTACATGTCTTTTTTGCAGGAAGATCTCATCTCACTGTTGGATAAGCATTTTTGTTTCATTGCTTGTATTTATTCAAACCCAATTTTAAAATGGACTGAATATTGCACTGTCTCCTTTGACAGAAACCTTCCATTGTTTTTAGGTAACTTCCAAAAAAGAACGCTCAAACGTGGACCCAACATTGCTATGCTTGACTTGAAGCTTTCGTGACTGCAGGAATCCATACTCTTTGGTTCTTTCGGTAAAGTCACGTAGAAGAAGAAAAATAATAATAGGTCACGACGTTTCGATCGCCACACAAGCGATCGTCCTCAGGTGGGATGAGGGAGGGAGGAAAGGGGAGGGGAGGGAGGGGAAGTTGGGGGGGAGAGGGAGATGCGGACGACCGCTTGTGTGGCAATCGAAGCGTCGTGATCTATTGTTATTTTTCTTCTTCGTGACTTTACCGAAAGAACCAAAAAGTATTGTTCATGCTCTTTTTCAACACAGCGCTTTGGAAAGGGCTGCGATCGAACACCGAATTAGCCAATTTGAGTCTCAGAGCTGGGTGCCCGCTGAACGACGGGGCAATTATGCAACATATCTAAAAGATATATTAATCCCATTTGACATACCTACTACCCACTAACCGCTTGCCTTATTCCACAGTCAAGTAGCTCTGAACATCATTTTCATCACTGTGCATATTGCTCAATTGCGCAGGGTCCATTGTTATTAGTTATTACCCATTCGACAGCATAACCTCACCGCATAATGTCCATGTCTGCGGCATCGCGTCGTTACATCTGATTCAATTGCCGTACGAGTCTGATTCCAAGAGTGCTCGCTTGATTTGACGTACATTGTGTTTGACGCAGCATTCTGCCGGCAGTGCCCCGTGCACTCTTGTTTCACTGTGGCAACACGGAGGCCCTTAAGAGATTATTATTTTTATGTAACTTGCCGAAATGCGGTCACCCCCCCCCTGCTCCATCACCTTCCCCTGGGTGCCAGGTTCAGTGTTGTTGAAAGCTGGAGGAAGAGAGCTGAAATTAACCCTTTGGGAGGTCACGCAACCTAATGTAGCCTGTTCATGGCAATTGTGCTGTATACCACATGGAATTTTGAAGTTTTGCATGAAGTAGAGACGCACAGCCACAAGACTTGCAGAAACAGTAGTCCTTTTAAGGCATAGTGTGGTTCATGTGTTTAACATTACAATATATGACACTCATTATATCAGCAAGAAAATATGGATCTGTGCTGGAAATATGTATGTGATATTTCGTGTCATCTTAAAAAAATATAAATATATTTAAAGATAATCAACTTAAAATTACATACGCTTTCCATCTTGAGATGCCATCACATTCAAATGCTTTATGAATCCAAACTGATTTATAGTCAATACGTTTTGAACTGGATGCTAAAAGAGTCGTATAAATGTCATGTGAGTTTTATTCAGAATTCACCTGAGTGTGTAATTTTAAGTATTTACAATACAAAAGTACAAATTCGCAAAAACGTACGAAGAGTACACTATAATCTGGACGGAATGCCGTTTGTAATAAATAAGACTTAGTAATTTTTTAAACCTTTAGAATTTGGACTATGACGCTGGCATAAATGGCCTCCTCTCTCTCTAATGTCACCAGATCTTAAACGTCCATTTGGGATACGGACAGCATGCATTTTATGGTGAAAATAGTTGCAATATTAACCAGGGCAGCCGGGGGGCTTGAACTGCAAACCTTTGCAACAAGTTACATATGCATTTAAGCGCTCAACCACAGTACTCGCTCCCATCTGTGAAGATGTTTGAAATCTTTAGAATGTGGGTGTGAAGGGGATACATGTCTGTTCTCTTGGGTTGACAACTGAGCTGAAAGGGCTGACGAACATAAAAGCCACATTTCCTTTGGTGATGCCCACAATGCATGAGTGTAGTTCTTCGAGAGGTGACAATCCCTTACTTTACTTTCAGCAATTCTTTGGCACTGGTTCCAAAAGCCGAAACGTGTTTTTTTATGCAAGCACGCTCTTGCCTTTTAGAATTTCACCGTTGTAAATTATTATGCTATCAAACACCACACAAATGTATTTTAACATTCGTTTTACTTTACACAGGCTAGTATTTTGCAGTGATATAATTTTGTACCAGAGCCATCGCATATTTATTCTTGGCAGGAAAGGGAAACTTTTGCCAGAAGTATAGCAGCCATATTTTCCGCAAATTAAATTTAGGTCCTCTCAGTTGTCAACATTTTTCTGTAAAGCAAGGTATACTTTTCAGTAAATTTGGTGCTCGGCCTTCCAACCTGCAGAAAGACGTTCGATGAGAGAAAATTCAATTACCCTTAATTTAGTTTCTGAGAAAAAAAAAACATGTTTGTGTCGACTCGGGTTACGTAATAACTACTGTGGTACCAAAATCCAATGGAGGGGTGTAGGATTTGATGGTGGAAATAGGGGAAATTGTACAGATGATTCCCTGTCATAATCGCAGGGCTTATTAAATATTCTGAAGGGCAAAGTTACAATTCTGAAGTGAAACCCAACTTTTAAACACTTTGCCAGCTTTCTGGATTGGAGAATTCCTCTTGCAAAGTTCAATCCTTGAGAGTTCCACATCTGGAGGGCTCAAATAGAGCCGTATATTTCTTGGGAAAAGAGGGCATATGATACATACACTCTTGGGTTCTTTGGGTAAAGTCACGTAGATAGAAATAAAATGAAATAAAACAAATCAGACGTTTCGATCGCAACACAAGCAATTTTCATCAGGTGGCACAATCGCCTACTTCAGTATTTTTTCTTGCTGTGGTTGTTCCACCTGATGTGTTGCGATCGAAACGTCTGATTTTTTTAAATGTTATTTCTACTTACGTGACTTTACCGAAAGAACCAAAGAGTATGGATTCCTGCAGTCACGAAAGCTTCAAATCAAGAATGATCCTTAAAATTAAGTCAACATTACACGTTTTGAGGACAGGAATCCTGGACAATTTGGATATTTTTCTTGTTTAAGCTGTTGGTGTCGACACTTTGTATTGTGCATTAATATTTCACCTGCTGCTGTGGATGATATTTGATATAAGGGGGCATCATGTTGATCTTTTGTTATGAGGGGACATCACGTTTTTCTATTGGAAGAAGGGGGCATCATGTTTTTCTACTGGTATAAGGGGGCATCGTGTTTTTCTATTGGTATAATGGGCATCATGTGTCTCTATTGGTATGAGGGAACATCACGTTTTTCTGTTGGTATAAGGGGGCATCATGTTTTTCTATTAGTATAAGGGGTTATCACGTTTTTCCATTAGTGTAAAGGTACATCACGTTTTTTCTATTGGTATAAGCGGGCATCATGTTTTTATTTTGGTGTAGGGAGGTATCACGTTTTTATTTTGGTATCAGGGGGCATCATATTTTCTATTGGTATAAGGGGGCATCATGTTTCTCTATTGGTATCAGGGGGCATCCTGTTTTTCTATTGGTGTAAGGGGGCATCACGTGTTTCTATTGGTATAAGGGGCATCATGTGTTTCTATTGGTGTAAGGGGCATCATGTGTTTCTATTGGTATAAGGGGCATCATGTGTTTCTATTGGTGTAAGGGGGCATCGTGTGTTTCTATTGGTGTAAGGGGCATCATGTGTTTCTATTGGTGTAAGGGGGCATCGTGTGTATCTATTGGTATAAGGGGGCATCATGTGTTTCTATTGGTGTAAGGGGGCATCATGTGTTTCTATTGGTGTAAGGGGGCATCATGTGTTTCTATTGGTGTAAGGGGCATCACGTGTTTCTATTGGTGTAAGGGGGCATCATGTGTTTCTATTGGTATGAGGGGGCATCATGTGTTTCTATTGGTATAAGGGGCATCACGTGTTTCTATTGGTGTAAGGGGGCATCATGTGTTTCTATTGGTATGAGGGGGCATCATGTGTTTCTATTGGTATAAGGGGCATCATGTGTTTCTATTGGTGTAAGGGGACATTATGTGTTTCTATTGGTGTAAGGGGGCATCATGTGTTTCTATTGGTGTAAGGGGACATCATGTGTTTCTATTGGTATAAGGGGGCATCACGTGTTTCTATTCGTATAAGGGACATCATGTGTTTCTATTGGTATAAGGGGCATCATGTGTTTCTATTGGTATAAGGGGCATCATGTGTTTCTATTGGTATAAGGGGCATCATGTGTTTCTATTGGTATAAGGGGGCATCATGTGTTTCTATTAGTGTAAGGGGGCATCATGTGTTTCTATTGGTGTAAGGGAACATCATGTGTTTCTATTGGTATAAGGGGCATCATGTGTTTTTATTGGTATAAGGGGGCATCATGTGTTTCTATTGGTGTAAGGGGGAATCATGTGTTTCTATTGGTGTAAGGGGGCATCACGTGTTTCTATTGGTGTAAGGGGCATCATGTGTTTCTATTGGTGTAAGGGGGCATCATGTGTTTCTATTGGTATAAGGGGGCATCATGTGTTTCTATTGGTGTAAGGGGGCATCATGTGTTTCTATTGGTGTAAGGGGGCATCATGTGTTTGTATTGGTGTAAGGGGGCATCATGTGTTTCTATTGGTGTAAGGGGCATCATGTGTTTCTATTGGTATAAGGGGCATCATGTGTTTCTATTGTTATAAGGGGCATCATGTGTTTCTATTGGTATAAGGGGCATCATGTGTTTCTATTGGTGTAAGGGGGCATCATGTGTTTCTATTGGTATGAGGGGGCATCATGTGTTTCTATTGGTATAAGGGGGCATCATGTGTTTCTATTGGTATAAGGGGGCATCATGTGTTTATATTGGTATAAGGGCCATCATGTGTTTCTATTGGTATAAGGGGGCATCATGTGTTTCTATTGGTGTAAGGGGGCATCATGTGTTTCTATTGGTATAAGAGGGCATCATGTGTTTCTATTGGTATAAGGGGCATCATGTGTTTCTATTGGTATAAGGGGCATCATGTGTTTCTATTGGTATAAGGGGGCATCATGTGTTTCTATTGGTGTAAGGGGGCATCATGTGTTTCTATTGGTGTAAGGGGGCATCACGTGTTTCTATTGGTGTAAGGGGCATCATGTGTTTCTATTGGTGTAAGGGGGCATCATGTGTTTCTATTGGTATAAGGGGGCATCATGTGTTTCTATTGGTGTAAGGGGGCATCATGTGTTTCTATTGGTGTAAGGGGGCATCATGTGTTTCTATTGGTGTAAGGGGGCATCATGTGTTTCTATTGGTGTAAGGGGCATCATGTGTTTCTATTGGTATAAGGGGCATCATGTGTTTCTATTGGTATAAGGGGCATCATGTGTTTCTATTGGTATAAGGGGCATCATGTGTTTCTATTGGTGTAAGGGGGCATCATGTGTTTCTATTGGTATGAGGGGGCATCATGTGTTTCTATTGGTATAAGGGGCATCATGTGTTTCTATTGGTATAAGGGGGTATCACGTTTTTCTATTGGTATAAGGGGGCATCACGTTGAACTTTTGGTGTTGTTCTCGATGACCCGCCATTGACATTTCTCATGTCACTTTAAATATCCTCATACTTTCAATGTATGCTTTTACAAATGAGCACCTTTGCCATTTTCAGATGTTGGCATTTGCACTAACTCTTAACAGTACACGATCAGTTGTGACCCTGCGCAACTGTCACTGATCCGCAGTTCTTAAATACTATGTCCGTGGTGAAGTGATTTATTGCCAAAAAAATTCTCAATTTTTATTAGGATGTGAGTAGCAGCATAAGTATGATTACATTCTTCACGTGGTCTTCGAACACGCAGCATACATGTTTAGAGGCAAAATATTGCTATGCGTATTGCAACTCCAACTTTAGGTATGGGCGTTTGTTGTGCCACCTTCCACACTACTCTGAGTAAAAGGCAAATGGAAAGGTGCAGTGATTCTGAAGTGTAGGCATCTCCCTGTGAAGACGGCAAACATTTGAGTGAGAATCGAGGGGGTGTGGTAAATAGATGATAGTCAATCTTGAACTAAGTTGGTAAACTGTTTGCATTATTAATACACCTGCGCAGTGATCTGATTTGATATTTTTCTCGCTCTGATTTTATGATAGTTAAATTGCAAATAGAATTAATATTAAATTGATTTGAACATTTTTTTGTGTTTTTACAATGTGATATTGCTAGGCACATTAATTGAGTGAGACGTTATGATAACCCACAAACTTGTGTGCTCTAATTTATCGTCTGGGCACTTAACACCTGTGAAAAAGAGCTTCACGGTTCATATGATTTCTCCAGGATAAATACAAATTCCGATTCTGATACGATGATCAGTTGTGGTAGTTTACTTGGTTGTGCCACACTCAGGTAAAATGCTACCGACTTCACTATGTATTTAATTTGTATGGGGGGCGGTGGTGCAGTCATCAATTTTGCTTTCACCGGATTCACATATCACAGATTTTCACATTGCTTCCTCTCATCTATTGCATTCACCACATCTCCACTATCACATGCATTCGTACCATTGTTAATTCCTTGTAAAGCTCCTCATGTAAGGCGCTATATACATTCATTTTAATATGAAATAAGATGAGCCCAATGAACCTACTTGTATTCCCTGCCATGGTTAATATAGACGGTGAGTGGCATCTGAACCAGTTATGACGACCCCTCACCTTCATAAACCTGCACCGACTGGACCAGTGTGGTGAAGTACGGTCTAAAGAAACTTCCATGACAACACGGCATTGGAAGACCTTGATTTAGTAGTGCACTGACAATGGGCCTTAATTAATTACTCATGACTAATTGACAGCAAGCAACTAAATCTACTAAGTTTTCCTATAAAAGGACTATTCGAAGCGCGCATGCCATGATTTATCTATTGTGCACTTCTCTTCGTGCACAACGTTCTTTAAAATTTGACACTGGAGACCCGATATATTGTTGGGATAACCATGGTAATGAATATTTCATATCTGCTACATTTAGACACCGCAGGAGAATATATCGTTGTTTTAACTTCACAAGAACGTGCACTTGTTTTGAAATGGTATTTCTTTAGCACTGGGCAGACATTATGAAGCGCTGAAACAAACACAAGTGTGTTTTTGTTCATTTTGTTTTAGGATCAAACGTGAGAAAGCCCTAACTCGGAAATAATAACAGTTCAAATTTTAATATATCTGTGGTTATATAAAAAAAAAAAGAAATATTGAAAGAAAGTCGTACGCGTCAGGCACACCGTGTTAGTAAAATTAGATTTATTAACAGAATTGAAAGTATGTAATAAAAGGGTTTTTTTCCTGGGCATAGTCCAGCATGGTAGACATAGTTTGCTTAATTTTTTTTTAAAACGGTTTTAGCACTCTGATGCACTTCATACTTGAGTCAATTCCATGCCAAGTATGCCCAGATACAGTTGAACAAGAAGGGGTTTAATTAAAATTGCCATCAATTCAAATGTCATGACTGCACAGTCACTGGAGTGCATTAAAATAAAATTCGCAAACTAAATAAATAAACCAGGCAATGGTAGCAAGAGTACGCAATACCAGGGCAATTAATACCTCATCTGGGGCTATAATAGTCGACGTGCTTCTGCTGGCAGACTGGTAAAGACAACCCATACAAGGATAAATCTACTAAACTGTGAAGATGTCTGAAGTTACGTGGGTGTTTGGAGCCGTGAATTATATCGGTCCTTTTTTTACCTTAACTGTAAATACCTTGGCACATTTTGAAATAAATAGTGTGAGTTTGGGATGTGAAAAAAATGCAGGAAAACTTAAGTGTTCTTGGCAGACATTTAGAAGGACTGCACAACGTTTCTGGCAAATCATCCTCATGGCAATGGATTGAGGTCTCATGAGAATCACCAGCGGTCTCTGTGTGAGTGATGGATTAATTGGGTGATTGATGGAGTCCTCATTCTAATTAAGGTTCCTGAGCCTTAAGTCGCCATGTTTTATACAGGTGGTCTATTATAATTTGTTTAGTTTTGCTGAAGCGAAACGAGAGCGTTGTGGGCGAATGTCGACGTGCTTTGTTGTGTATTACTACTCGAGCTGATGCACGAGAGTAGCCCCGTGAGGCCTAGACATTTATTTTGCACTTCATATATATGAACTACAATGTTTTTTTTGACAATTTTTGTAAAAAGAATAATGTTTCCTTTACAGTTCATTTTCACAAATGAGAGCATTCAAATCCAGAAGTAGTCGTCATCAACATGCGTAGTCCGCTAGAAGTGGATTTTGCAAGGTACATCCTGGCACAAGGAGAGCAGATGCTCTGCATTATTAATTTCACGGTTGCTTCTCACATCAAACCGTTTGATATTCTGGTCCGTGTCAATAGTAGAAAGTACGACAGTGGTGTATCCTACCTGCGCAATTAACACAGATGCAAATGTTTATACAGTTGGATAAATTACTTATAAGCTGGCCTCCTATACCATGACATTGTATATGTGTATAACCACTGTACACATATTTATGTTAAATGAGTACATGTAGATTATGACTTAAAGTAAGCATTATGCAAGGTTAGAAACACAAGTTCGAATGTGTCAAGATCACACGAAATACATTCTTGATTAGAAGTTAAATTTACATTCATGTAAAATTTAGTATATATGTATTCAGTCATTAACTGTGTGTATATATATACTTCTACAGTAATGGCAATAAATACTAATTATTTGTCAATCCACTGCTAGATGAAGGTTTCCCCACAGTCATGGTAGGTGTTTGACCATACTTCACCACGCTGGTCAGTGCGGGTTGGTAAAGGTGACCCAGGACTAGACCGCCGTTTTGTAGTAATCACTGCACGACCACTCAACACACACGTGCTCATTATTATTC
The DNA here is from genome assembly GCF_964198595.1 of Lampetra fluviatilis. Lineage (NCBI taxonomy): Eukaryota > Metazoa > Chordata > Hyperoartia > Petromyzontiformes > Petromyzontidae > Lampetra > Lampetra fluviatilis. The sequence continues at coordinate 31,042,909 of NC_136275.1, read as the reverse complement.
CACCCATACAGGCTTTGATCAGACGCAACTGAAATTTGACGCTTAATAAATCCACGTTGCATTGTATATCGGTTTGAAGATTCGTTACAAAAAGCAGCATGTTTAGATTGTGCTTCATGTTAAGTGGGGCTGGCCCGCTTGCTTTTGCATCTTGTGCAAAGCGTCCAGAGACGCTGCCTCAATTATAACGGTGCCCAGACAAGCGAGTGCCCCCGTTTGTGCCATCCGCACCGTAGTCAGGCTAAGGCTTTGCACCGGATAACAAGACAATCGATCCCTCACGACCGGCCGCTGCTCTCATCTCGCCGCCGCCGCCGCTGCTGCGCGCAGCTTCTCCAGCGTGAGGCTGCCAGCCCCCGGCACGCAGTGGAAGGTGTTTCTCTCCTCCAGGGAGCTGTATCGTGCACACACACACACACATCACCTTGAGAGCCCACCTCAGCACCGGTCGCCACCGAGCACGAGGGACGGCTCGCGCACAATGGAGTCGTTGAAAAGTGGACTTGCCAAAATGTGTTCCAGAAAATATACGATACCAAAAATTTGTGTCATACCACCACTGAGGACAAAGGTAAGGAGAGCATATTTTGTTGCAGTGTCTGAAACGTTCAAACAAATTTTGAAGATGTTTATTCATGTAGTTCTCCTTTTCTGCTTGTGATTGGTAAACTTAATCTCAAAGTGACCATTCATTGTGATGTGGTTGGCTTATGTACATAGTTTGCTAGGAGTTATGATTATATCCGTGGTGTATCTTTTCCATCTTCGTCTATGTAAGCTCGTGATTCGCGGTTGATGGTACCACACCGACAGTGTCATCCCTCGGACATATTCCTTCTCTCCAAAATGTTTCACGAGTGAATAAACATGGCATGGATATGTTTATCCGAAACACTCATATAACCTCTAAACTATGAGCAACAGCTTAATAGAAAATAACGGGTGGGTATTTACTGCCCCTGAGAGTAAAGATGCTGTGTTTACTGCGATTGAGAGGCTTACTTCCTGTCACTAACAACAATAACCCTACGAGTATGTTTGATATCTATTCTGTCAGTTGAGTAAGTTTGTCGCCGTAACAATGCAATGCATTAATGTTAACAGTATTAAGTTAAATAGATGGATGACCTTCGTGCAGGTCAGAGCCCATTTTCTCAGAAGTCTTTATTTTAAGGGAGAGCTGAGTTTGAATCCAAATTGCGTATTTATATCCCACGCTGCATGTATTTAAAGTATGATCATGCTTAGCATACAGGCACATTGCTTGTGTACGTTTAGATGTGTGGTGTGTGGAAAGAATCTTGTAAATTTATAAAAGGTAGACAAGTTTGTACACACCGTGCTTATTTGTGCGGGATGATGGGAATGACAACATTGACAATGGTTTACCCAAGAAAATTCCAATTGAGATTCGAAACTCTTCCTCAGAAGGATTGTGCATTGCTGTGTTTCCATTGATGGTGACTTGAACACCATCAATGGATTTGATGGTGCTCCAGCCAAGATATCCAGAGGAGGGGGACACTCAGCCTGCATCTTCTTGGCAAAACTCACCGCCTCATGATTGCAGTATCTGCCTCTTAGATCAGTCATACAATCATCAGCCAGGCTCAACCCCTAGCTTCTGAGATCTGATATTGTACATTCAGGGTGATTTGGTTGGTAGTCGTAGTAGATATTTTTTGCAGTTGCGAAACTGTTGAGTTCCAGAGCAGCAATGCAAGATACATGAACTCTACCAATATTACGACATGTATGTGTAATTTAACACCTTATTTTGTGCGGTTAAGTTGTGATAACGGTGCTGTACATGTTAATGATACGTGACATATACTCACAAACGTCCATTGTCAGCACCATTAGCCATAAGTAGTACTTCAAATAAATCAACCACGTGAATTCATAAATGCTGGTTCTTTATTCTGAGCTTCAAAAGAAATTAGTCGCTCTTTGAAATTATTATTCGTTCTGAACATGTGGGAGAAAAACAGGCCCAAATAACAAGTCAGCAATGTTACGCCTGGGAACTTAAATCATGTACGGGTGAGCTAAGATCCACGGAACAACGTACATTAACAAATGTCACAAATAAGCAACAATGGCAATGTTTAATAGGGCATATGCATATAACTCAAACCTAATGATCAGTGTCAACATTACTAACACAAAGCCTTAGAAAGGAAGTAATGTGAACATTGGAATGAAGGCACTGTTTGGAAAGGTAGTAAGAAAAGTATATAATTATACGTGGTCCCAATTGTCCTCAAATTAACAGAACCAGATTGAAATTGGCCTTGTGTGAAATGTTGAATTCGATGTCCCTGATGGAAAGGGAGCCTGCGATTTTGCAGCCCAATAATGTGAAATATGACATTTGTAATCTTGACTTAAAGCTTTCGTGACTGTAGGAATTCATATTATTTGGGTCTTTCGGTAAAGTCACGTAGATAGAACAATAAAATAATACAAATTAAAATTAAAACAATCTCCTGATGACGATTGCTTGTGTTGCGATCGAAACGTCGTGATATTTTATTATTTTTTTTATTCACTTTATTTTTATTATTTTATTGTTCTATCTACGTGACTTTACCGAAAGACCCAAAGAAAACGATATTTTTATTTAGTGGTTGTAATTATAGTTCCAATGCCGTTGCAGTTATAGTCGATTCATGCTTCTAGTACACAGGAGTATCTTACAACTCTGGCTGTCACTGGATGAGGCTGGGTGGAATTACCAGCGAAAACGTTACGGTCCTCGAAGGTTGTGGGTTTTACTCTCCAACACACTACTGGTGTGCTGAACTAGCAAGGAATTGGCCTTTTTTTTCGTTACGTGACAAACATTACTAACTAGTTTTTTTGGCAGCACAAGTAGGCCTCGGCAAGGTAAGGTAATTTACCCTTTTTACCGGGTAAAAGGGAGGGTAAAGGTGTCGACATGCCAAGGGGTAAGGTAAAGGGTAGGGTAAAGGTAGCTCGGAAGAATTACCCGGTAGGGTAAAGGTAGCGCGAACTATTACCCGGTAAATACGGTGCCTTGTTTACCGCTAGAAGCTCCGTGGCGCAGTCCGTGGCCTCCATTTAATAAGTAACATTTAAAAAAAACTTTCTTAAAAACACGCTTTTATTAAATGTACTAGTACTGGCAGAACTCCACAACTCCAGGAAGTGGCCCCGAAGCTTGCCACAACGTAAGGGACCGTGGCCAATTACAGCCAACGTCAGTTTACCGTGGACAATTATACCCAAGCCGAAACATAACATATACAAAATAATGATTAAATTTGTTTTTTTATGATAGAATATAGTGTTGTCATCAGTATGACATAAGTATAACAAGTTTGCAGTCGATACCACATTAGGAAGTGGGTAAAAATGTAGTTACAAGATTTGAGGATACAACAACGACGACGACAACAACGACAACAACAGTGAGTTCAAAGAAAGCGTGTAAAATTGGAATCATCGAGAGTATTCTATATGAATGAAGCGCTCTACCTAGCATTTACCGTTATAAACCTTGTTCATGTGTAGTAGTTCCCTAGTAATTACCCTGTAATCGGGTAATTTGTATGGGGTAAGGGTAAAAGGTAGGGTAAAAGGTAGGCTCGTTGCTTTTTACCTTTTACCTTACCTGCTAAAGGGTAAAAGGTAGGGTAGAGTGATTGTATTGTGGTAAGGTAAAAGGTAGGGTAAAGGTAGGCTCGTTGTTTTTACTTATTAACGTTTACCTTACCTTGCCGAGGCCTAAGCACAAGAACCGGGTGTATATTGCAGTAAATCTTAAATATTCAATCGAAAAATTATTCAGCTCATGATTATTAATGGGAGGGGGGGGGGGGGTGCCCCATGTGGAGTGCGCGACCTTCTTGTGCATTCGTGTAAATTTCCACGCGGGCATAAATATTAATTGCAGGGGGGGGGGGGCTCTTTTGCAGTGACGTCACGCACGGATGTAGCACTGTGCTGCGTCGATTTATTTTTTACCGTCACTTTCTGTAAAGAAATGTCACATTTGAAATGACTTTGCGTAATAAATTATTTAATTCAGCTCGACCTTTGCGTTAGTGTAATGAGGGGGTGGGCCTCGTGGAGTGACGTCACGCGCGGGACGGACAGACATTTTTGGGTGATTATAGAAGGTAATTGGCTGTGTCGGGTGGTGGCGAGTTTAACGACACATTTATATTTACGCGATCCAACCCATAAAAAAAACCTCTTATGGATAATATTTGGTCGTGAAAGTCTCCTACGTGTCAAACTACGTTACGTGAAATCACGTAGGCCTTCGCGACCAATATCATCCATAAGAGGTTTTTTTTTGGATTAGATCGCGTAAATATTTCAATCCACCCCCCCCCCCCCCCCGTGGCGAAAGAGCGCAGAAGCGTGGTCAACACATCTACGCCTCGATATAAGGAACGAAACAGTAGACTTCTCCACAAATCTGGCTGTCGCCTGATGAAGCTAGTTGTAATTACTGGCGAAACGTCGTACTCAGATTGTAAATGTGAATTGGCACGTTCTGTTTACGTGACAACCCTTACTAGGTGGCTGTGTCGGGTGGTGGAGGGTTTCAACGACACATTATATATTTACGAGATCTAACCCAAAAAAAAACTCATGAATTTGCAATGAGCTCTATCATAAAGCATGCGTTGGGTGTACTGTGCCTGAAATCGTTTTTTTCTGTTCTCCACTATGGGCAACATTCTCCTGACAATATTGAGGTATTATTTTCTGGCAACAAAACAGGTGTTAATATTTTTACTTAAAACTTTCGTGACTGCAGGAATTCATATTATTGGTTCTTTCGGTAAAGTCACGTCGATATAAAATTAAATAAAAATAAGAAATAAAAAATAAAATAACAAATAAAAGCACAAAACCCACGACGTTTCGATCGCATCAGGCGGAGAAAAATAAAATAAAAAAAGAACGCTTGTGTTGCGATCAAAACGTCATGGGTTTTTTGCTCTTATTTTTTATTTTATTCTTTATTTTAATTTTATTCTTTTTATTTTATTTTCTATCAACGTGACTTTACCGAAAGAACCAAGAATAGGTGTTAAGATGTTAAAGCACCGAACTGAAACCTTTTACAATGAATCATGTAAGCATTAACTAGAGTTTGGTGTATTAACAACTTAACACCTGTTTTGTTGCCAGAAAAAAGGGGGAAAACCTATTTTCATATTTTGGTACTGGCAAAGGAGGTCCCATGATACAATTATATTGTATAATTTCCATCAGTATTAACTGTGTGCTAGTAGTTGAAAGAAATATTATTGATGGTGAAATCTTGAAGTGAAATATGCACGATGTTCTTATTGCTTCATAGACGGCTTGGGATGGTTATGCTGAGGGCGAGGACCATTAAACTAATACAGTTTCATTAAGACCAGACTGGACAATTTAAATGGACGATTGTGATGATGTTTGTCTGCAATTACTGGGCAGACAAAACGTGTCCCTTGGCAGTGCTTTTAATTTCATTCAGCGATATTCTTTGGCGCCTCATAAATGGGCACATCAGCTGGTCTCGTGAACATTGAAGGCGGCTTCTTCGGCAAATTAAAGACAAGTCCACAAATGGAGAAAAATGCATTGGGGAGTAAGAGGTTTGGGTGGCTGTGGGTGCAGTGAATATAAATTGAGTGCCGGAAGGGAAAAAAATATGACATTTAGGGCACATATTTGGGGCACTGCACACTTAGCATGCTTTTCCACATTTGCCAGCAAATGTATTGGTCCTTGTTGCGAAGTGTGGTGGAAGAGGTGAACCGATTGAAGTATTCATGCATATTTAGAATTGGCAAAAATTGTAAGGTCGTGTTGCTACTTTGAATTTCCATTTCGAGGGCCAAATAAATGTGCTGTCCAACGTTAATGTAAAGTAACAAAATATTCAATATTCCACTGTAAATTATCACTTCAGTATGATCATTATATAAGCCTGTACAGATGTTCCGTAAAAAAAAAAATCGAGTTGTTGAAAGTCCCACACCCCCATTTAGCACTATATTATTTCACTCTCCCTTCACCATTATTGGAGACGCGTGACTTTGCTGAGCCGCATGCTCTAGCCCCTGCTGCCGCTGCCGCTGGGAGTGTGGGCACGCAGGCGCCAGTCTGTGACACCGCGCTGATAACCCTGTCCCCCATAACCCTCGCCACCCCCCGCCTACCCCACCTTAAGCGTGGCCCCAAGGAAAGTTGAAACTGAGCAGTGCCGCCCAGCGCTGTCTAATTAAACTCAAGAAAAGGTTCCGATATTATTTTGCTGCCATAAAATAAATGCGGTGCTCATTTTATTGTTGTTATGAGCCGTATGGTTTATTTTCCTGTAAGGGGGGGGGGTGGGGTGGGATATATTCCAACGCTATCATTCCATGCAGATTTGCTTTATGCCGTTGTAAAAGTGTTGCTTCACAAGTACATGAATCAGTCAGAACATTTAAATATTTCTTTCCCTCTCCCTATTCTGCTGGACAATGCATGAGACAAAAATCAAGAATCGTTCAAAATAAACTCAAAAATGTAAACGTAATTAAGGTCACGTTCCAAAATGTTACAATTTTGAGCAGTGGATCATAGAATGTCTCTTGATTTAAAACATTTATTTAAAGCGGTTACTCCTTGATTTATGCTTATTGGAGATTAAATTGGGCTGTACGGTTGCTCTAAAGGTAGACAACATCCTTTACTGCACTTTGGTTGTATTGCTGCAGCGTAGCACAGGCATTTTCCATTGCTCATACGGCTACAGATCATATGTCATTTGAAAAAAATATTTACTACCGTGTCAGATCAGTTTGCCTTGCATGCTGGCTTGCTAAAAATGACTGCATATTTTAAAGTCAAGCCTGCTCAAGGAGCCCACTAGCAATTATATTGTTTGAAGCATAATAAAAAAAATATTCGTAAGTTAATCTTCATGGGAGCGATAATGCTTCTCGTCTTAAAAAGATACTGCAAACCACAAGCCAAGCCTGCAGACTTTTAACAAAGATAGTCAGATCGGACAGACGCACATTTGTAAACAAAAGTAAATACACACACAAATAGACAAAATACACAGGTACACACACTCGCACACATTCTGCGTCACCAGCTAAAGTCCATTTTTTATCTTATGGTACTTTGACCAATCAGAAATTCTTCTTACCCTGGTAAGCAATGTTTCCTGGTGCGCATGTGCATACAACATATAAATTATGTGATACATTGTGCTAAATACACTAGATCATTGTGGTTATTAGTCAATACAAAATAGGAAAGATGAGTGGGGGGGGGGGGGCGAAGTGTAGAAGAGGCTGCGTTCATCATATAACACGATCGAAAAGTGAAACGGCCAAACTTGCGGACAACGAGGGACTGCTGAAGCCTTGCTTGATTCATGCGCTTGAAGCAGCAGCAGCAGCGACATTGCTGGCATAGCGTGGGCACGTGCATTGCCGTGTTGAGCTGCCCATTTCTGAGTTGACTGCACACTGTCTGGCACCAGTGCCTCCCCTGCCATCCGAGCGCTTGGCATAGTTCAGTGTTGCATCAGCTGCCTTTGCATGTAAAATAGACTCACCACCTCAGTTTGTAAAATGGCCAGCTTTTAAGGGTGGTTTGTGATTGGTGGGTTTTTTGTTGTTACATGTGATATTTCATTACAAGGCTCCCTGAACGTGCACTACAGGTGGACAGGGCATTCAAAGGCTCCTGAGATCTTCATTTGGAATGTGACGGCGGATCGCACGGACGCAATTGTGCTCGAACCTCTCGACCACATAGGGATTTGCAGTACAGCAAATGAGCTATTGACCTTTCTGTCAGGATTTCTACAATTGGTCGTTGTTGCAGTACTGCGTCGGCATTGGTGCATAAGCACAGATAACAAAACAATGCAATATATTCGTCAATAACACTGCCCTGAAGGACACACATATTAGGTTATGTTTTGGATAGTAGCCCTTCTTTCACCTATGTACTGTGAAGAAACACCTTTGCCTGACAACGGCACCTATTATATCTTATTCCTCTAAGGGCAATGTTATTGGTGAAGGTAGTCAGTTTTTGTATAGATTTTAGAGTGCGATTCCCATATTGCCTATGAATGTGTGTATGTTGAACTTATTTTTCGCACCGTATGTAGCCAACCATGCTAATCATTGGTCCCTGTGACCCATAGATGTGCCTGAATTTGCCCGGCATGGTTGAGCCTGATTACAACTTGGATGGGTTAATGCCATGGCGTGCCAGATGTTGCAGGCAAGGGGCTAGAAGGTGGCCAAGAGATGGTAGGGTCACCCCCTCGTTATGTGTGGTGGGGTTTCTCCTCCCACATGAAGCCAAATACTCCGTGTTATTGGCTGAACATCCCAATGCATGACCCTCATGATAGGGTCTCCAGACTCAGTGACGCTTGTGGCATTATTATTATTATCCAAGCACTCCAGTTTCCTCTTACCCTCCACATTTAAAATACTCTTTAGGTAGTTGGCCAAATATTCCAAAACCGTGTCTTAAGATGCACTCATGCTGTCCTGTCCAAAGAGTTATTATAGCATTACTATGAGTGCCAAACCAATTTTATTTCAGTTATTGTAATCTCTCAGATATCCCATTGATGTTTTATATGAGTATACCCTTGTCCAAGTCAGTCTTCTGTGACCTTATTAATCTGTGGATTAACTTTTCCATGTTCCCATTCCTGGTGTTGTTTTTCTGCATGAGGGGGGCCCCGTCGCTTCTTCTATTCGCAGACCACAGCTATTCTCAATGTGTGTGAAGTAAATAAATACGGTTAAATGCATTGGCAATCCAATACACTCAAACTCCCCTGTCATATAAAGTTTTAAATACGCAAATCGTACAGTGGGATATGGCTACGTTAACACAGGTTAATGACGTAATTCAAACTGTTACAAATAAGTGGGCTTGGGCAGGACACTTAACTGAATCAGAATATGTATTTATACTGGAGGAATCCCGACGAACTATTAATCTCTTTTTCACAGAGGGGCAGGTCAAAACGTTACAGCAACAAATACTTCAAAACACGATAGGAGTGCAAAGTATATCAAAGGTAAACAAAACTCACCAAAAAAACCCGTTTTTATTTTACCAGGTAAAGCCGATTAAGCTATTAGCTTCTTTTTTAGAAGCGACCTGGTCACAAATGACAGCTCAACTTAGTGGCGTATCACGTGGACAATTTTAGCAACCAAATAATTAAACTAATCTAAACGCATGTTTAGGGATGATGGTCAAGATGAATGATGGAGTGACAGCCAAGGAATGGAACGCGTCCGAGAGGAAATTAGCTTGTGTGCAAAACGCTCGCTATATTAGTGCATCTGAGGATCTCGAGAGCGATGGAGATTACTTTGGGAGGGTTTCATCCAGCTGAGGATCGATCATGGCTCCTGGTCATGATGATGATGATGAATGTTGCCGATTTTATTTCTGAAAGCCTGCCTCGATGTTGGCACATGATAATGTAGTTCCATGTAATAAGCATTTTATGGATTTACATATTTAAATACTGACAATTAAATCAACAAGTAAAACAATATTCGTCTGACACAGTGTCGTGTACATGAACACAATTGCCACATTACTGTAACACATCCTCTTCTCACGCTGTTCGACTGGAATATCCTCGCGTCGTCTCTCTCCCGAAGTTCACATCACCTGGCTCAATCAAAGAAATGCAATAACTCAACGTCTAGCACAGATTCAAAGAGTGCTGTTTGTTGCTGGCCACTTGGGACGTTGGGCCTTCGGGCCTCGGCAACCCGTGATGTAGCACGTGTAAGGTAATTTAGGGTGTGTATCTCTTCGCAATCATTTGCACGCTTCGAGCTGCTCCGGTCTACAGGGCTGAGCCTTTTTTTTTCACCCTCCGAAGGCGGCGGAGTTTGCGCCTCGACCACAGCCGTAGCCGTCAAATTTAGCCAAAGTCGCTCGTGCTTTAACCACCCCCGCGCCGACCCCACCGTAGCATCGAGGAGTCCCGGTATGCGTGTCCCGCCTGGTACGGGCAACATCCGCTCCTGAGCCCCACTGGAGCGTGCGGGGCCACCTCGGTGCCGTGATTGCTCGCGTGATGGATTGTGCCACGCAGGCTGCGCCCCACCCCTCGCTACCCCCCCTCCTACCCTTGGCCAAAACACAATGCCACTCTGCTGAGACGCGACTTTTGAAGAAGAGGAAAAAAACAACAACTCAGCATTGGCTTCGAGTCTAAATATAAAAACAATGCCACAAATGCACAATTGAGCATTCCGTGGTGGTGGTGGTGGTCGCTTTGACACCGCGAGTCGCACGCATTTATTGGGTGCCTTGCGTATGTAGCTATGTGAACGTTTATTTATTTCTTACAAACTACTCATTCATCTCGGGGTTATGATCAGTACATCAGCCATTATCCACTGCTGCAATGGTACACAGCAATGGGTTAATAGTGATGCTGCTGCTGTTGCATTGGCAGGGAATGCACAAAACACACTTAACAGAAGACGAAACAAAAACGCGACGCGTTCGTCGGTGGCAGTGTGCGTGCTCAACGGTAGTGTAGTGGTTAGCGCTACGCTGCGCTCTGAACTTGGCGACCCGGGTTCGATTCCCGCTCACGGCCAACAGCAGTGACGATTATCTGAACCGGGCCTCCCCTAGGTCGACTCAGCCTCAAATGAGTACCTGGTGCGTGTGTAAACATTGTGACTGGGGAGACAAAGGCGGCGTGGTGCTGGTCACCCACCCCCTCGTGTGCCGTGCCGGCCTTCATAGGTGCTCGCTAACAGCACTTGACCCTACAGTCTATTAAGGCGACACGGGGGATCTTTGTCTTTTGCTCAACGTAGTCACGATGATCCTGTAACAGTGCAATAAGCCGCATTGCACCTGCACACGAAGCGATTCCATCACCATTGCAGCATATTTATAATAATAAGAATAATATAACGGTAGTAAGAGTAAACTAGTTAACATGATCAGGTGTTTATTGGGTTAGGGTTAGTTTATTGGGTTAGATCGCGTAAATATATAAATGTGTCGTTAAAACCCACCACCACCCGACACAGCCAACTAGTAAGGGTTGTCACGTAAACAGAACCTGCCAATTCGTCACTAGTACAGCACACCGGTGTGTTGGAGAGCCAAGCCACAACATTTGCAATCTGAGTACGACGTTTCGCCAGTAATGACAGCTAGCTTCATCAGGCGACAGCCAGATTTGTGGACAAATCCTCCTGTTTCGTTCCTCATTTAGAGGCGTAGATTATAATCAGGTAGTTAGCATTATGTGTGCATGTTAAACTTATTTCGCGCCCCCTATGTGGCCAACCGTGCTAATCGCGGGTTGCGGGAAATCAAGTATTAGAATGTAATTAAGCATTCAAATGTAACCATTGCAAATACTTGAAGTGTGCGCTTGGCTGTGTGCTAACTGTTTCTGGCCAAACTCTACGGTGAGTTCATCCCCTGAACGCGAGTGAATAAAAAGAAGAAGCGGACAAAACGTCTTAATTTATCAAACCATTTGTGTGGAGAGATACATGAAGGAGACATCGTCTGCTTATTGGACTTGTATTCTTCAATCACGTCTACTTTGTCTCTAAACACCTGGCAGTTCACCTGCATTGATTCAAGCGAGCCTGACTGCCGATTACACAACTTCACTGGACTGAATCAATTATGCTAAAAATAATGCACTCCCAGAAGGCTGTGGAGCCGATGGGGTTGCATAAAAAAATACTTTCAAATATTTACGTGGAGAGACAAATACGAAGGAAGCATATGGTCTGCTTATCTTCTTTGTTAATTATATTTTACGTAATTGCTCGAATGTTTATTTTGCTTTATGCATGCGACCGGTACAGTCCAGGGTGATGAAGTATGGTCAAATATCTTCCCCCATGCAACATATTGTGCATGCGTCGTAGTAAATGTGTAAATAGATTGACCAACCCCCACCGCCATTTCTGTGAAGCCTCATAATCCAGGGAATGTGAATGTGATGCCAGGATCTACTCTTTCTTCTTGTTGTAACTATGCACGCCAAAAGTGGTGACCACTCATGACTGCAGCAAGGGTCACATGCACCCATGGCATGTGACCCATGCTCGTGAATGGCAACTTTCGCGGATAACGATTTCAATGAATTTACGTTAAATACATTAGTAAATAAGCTCTTAAATACATGGAAATTATCAAAACACGAAATAAAAATATGGTTTCAATAAAACACAAAGTAAATAAAAATACATATTAAAATATGAAACATTAGTTTATGAATGCAGTTGTGTAGAGTTCCAGATGCGATTCGTAAATAGCCAAAATCGCAGATAGCAAGTTTGTGACTAACGAGGGAATATTGCACTACGATTTGGAGTAGTATTAATGTTTACATTAATGTATAAGCTGTTGGTGCACGGTAGTCTGTGGACATGTTTGAGGGTTGACGGCGCTTCCCGCAGCTCCAGAAATGATGGTAATCGCTGCTCTCGACTCGAGATTCTTTGAGGGTATTGGGACTACCCACTCTCCCACACTGGCCTTGCATTGAAGAGATGGGGAGTGTCCACAAATTACCCTACCGCTCCCATTCTGCCGATCAGTTATATGTGATCAGTTTATCACGTAAGCTTTCACGACCAATATTATCCGTAATAAAGTGGTGTGTTGAGTTTGATCGCGTAAATACAAATGTGTCGTGAACCTGCCACCACCAGCACAGCCAATTACTAATGTTGCTTATTTACGTGACAACCCTTACTAATTAGCTAACCCAACAAATCTATAAACCTTTGTTATAGTTATTTGTGATGTGCAACCATTCACACTGCTGGGTGGACAGAGGCACTGAAATACAAAGAAAACTTGCCCCATTGTTGCAAATGCCACACCAGGAGATCGAAATGGCGACCTCTAGATTACAAGTCCGTGATAGCATCCGCATATCGTACATATAAAGTGCAAACACTTTATATGCATGTACTTGATGTGATATCGCGTGATATTGAAAAATGTGAACTTAACAGTAATTCCAATGTTGCATAAACTTTTTGGTAACCACTTATAATGAGTACAATAAGTTGACAATTTCCATTGGCAGGCTCAAATAACCCCTGAATTCCCTTGAAGCAGAGTAGAATTTTACTTACGTTTTAATTCTGATCATTTGTTTAACCCGATTGTTGCTAGAACAGCACGTGTTAGTCGTCGTGCACACGTGCATGCACAGATGAAACTGTGACCATCCTCTGATTCAGTTGTCTTCAGTAATAAAGCACCGTAAGATAAAAACGTTGAACATTTATATACAGTACCTTTATTATTACTAAATAAACTGCATTATAATTATGCTTTCATTTAATATGCATTCTTTAATTGCATTATGAATCAATATTTTAGATGCGTTTGTTAAATGTACGGTATACAACTATAGTATGCATCTATCGCAGCGAATTATGTTTAAAAGCTTGCCAATAATTATGTAGAATATGGTTAAATGTCCTCTCAGTAATGTCATTGACCTAAATCACTTAGTTGCACAATTTAAACTCAAAGAGCTTGATTTTTAGAATACACATGCATAGTGATAAAACAAAACAGCTTATCACTTCAAAACAAATCTGATTCGTAATTTGTGAAAAAAAAATTGCCGAAGTGTTGGTGTTTAGCGATGCATTGTTTTTTTTGTTTTCAAAATTTAATAAATACCAGATATATATGTTCTAATCAATGCAGCCACTTGTATTTCGGCCCATGGTTTTATGCTGTGGGCTGATCAGCAGATACGCTTGCCTCCTCATTCGAGGGGTATTTTTAGGAGCAAGGAGAGCTGTGTAACACGAGAAGCTCGTGTTTAGGAGGAGGCTTGGGGGAGGGAGTAGATTTTGGGTCGGCTGGGGGAAAGGCGAAGGGGACCGTGTGGGGGAGGGTAGGGGGGGGGTAGAGTGAGAAAAGAGTGCGTTGGGACGAGCTGCTGTGGGGGAGATTTTGGCGGTGGTGGTGGTGATGATGGGGAGGAGGAAGAGGTGGTGCTGGTGGAATTGGTAGTTGAGAGAGAGAGAGCCAGACAGAGAGCGTTCACTGGGCGACGAGCCTCGGCTCTGCTGCGCTGCCTCACATCTACCCTTAACCCACTTGCCCTCCCCCACCTCCCTACTCGGTCGCCCACTCGAGCACGAGAGGGGGGAAAGTGACCGGGGCAAGTGCTTGGCATGGCTGCCGCATGCGCCCGTGGCCCCACCAGGGATTCCGGGCCGGGCCGGTATGCCGCCGGGAATGGCTTGCGCTAAAACCCGCAGCTCTGGAATGCGGGCGAGAGAGAGAAAGGGAAAGTACGAATATTGAAACCGCGTCTGCAAACACTTTTAAGCGCTGTCGTCGCATAACCGCATGCCTCTTCTTATTGAAAAAAGAAAATCGACGTCTATTTATTTATTTGCTTAAGCAATTAGTATTGGGCTTCTAATTTGGGAACTGCATTTAGCAGATAATTGTTCTGTCCAATGATCATGCCCACGCGTTGTAAGTAACTAACTATCCGCTGTGTATACATGATTGCTATTTAAATGTCCTTCTGTCAGCACGTGGCTATTTGTTTGATGTGTAGCTTAGCAACACCCAGTCAGTTAAATATATACTGTATATGACAGCGAATGTCTGTGAAACAAAATTAAATATATGTGAGGGGTTATCTTATATAAATGTTTGTCATTATAACCACACCTGTCGAATATTATTATTTATGAAAAAAAATCATCGAATATTTTGGTTAATCATTTAATTTGTACGTAGTCAGTGTCTCACCAGCAGTCTTACTTCCAGAGACTAACCGTAATGACATCATAGGTATTCATATTACAAATACATTCCAACGAAACTACTATACACATGTAAAGTAGTGGGAATTCTATTTTCAGAGTTATTCAATATGATATCTTAAGTTGCTTTAAACGTGCGTGTTTTTTATATTTGATAAGTGCTGCACATTGGTATGAAAAGTCCCTTTTATAATTCGTGTTGGTGAATTGCTTCTTGGAACTGGAGCAAATCTCTGAAGCCGGCTGTTAGATCGGATAGCGGCTCCCTTCGCCCTTGCTATTTTACATTTACATCCATCTTCGGTAGATTAAAACTAATTATCTTTTTTTCCCCCACACATAAAATGTCAAGATCCATCGGTCATCATCCAAAGGTCTTCCACCTCACGGTATTTCCCCTGCACTCTCGACCTAATTTCACCAGGGGGAACAAAGTGTCAGCCTTGGAGCACGCAGAAAAGCACCCTTAGATTATCTTTGACAGCTTGTTCAAAGGAGACTTCTTAACAATTGCATGGGGGACAAAAATCCCAGGCTAGCTAAGAAATTATGGGGCGGGGGGGGGGTTTGCAGTGGAGGAGGGCAGCTGGGAAGAGTTAACGTGTCAGGGTGGTCACCTCTCACTTCGCTTGCCTGTGGCTTCTCTCGTGAAGATGAGCCAAGGGGCAAAGCACGGTGTTATTTAGTCTCAGCATCCTAACTTTGTCCCGTTTTACCTGCGCTCTGAACTCACACACACACACGTCATCTTCGCAGCCTCACTGCAAATGCCAAGCTGATTTTTGTTGTTGTTGCGTTCAATTGCCGGTGACTAATTTATCTTCTCACATATTCCGTGAAATTCAGCCAAAGGCTGGCGGGTTTCAATTATGCTTCCTGAGTGCCAAACTGATTTAAACTCATACTCTAGGTAAAGGTGTAGCCCTGCAATTACTTTCTAATGCGACTGCTGGTGAAATGGTCTCCGCGATGGCGAGAGGGTGCCACGTTGGCGAGTTGTTAACTTCCACGCCTGGTGTGCAGGAGGTCGTGCGTTCGTTCCCGACCACGACGCCTGCTCTATATTTGGAGTTTGTATGTTTTCCCCGTGGTCACGTGGATTTTTCTCCGGGTCCTCCGGTTTTCCTCTCCACATTTAGAAACATGCATTGAAAGTATTTGGCTGCTATACATTTCCACATGACAAGCCACTTGGTTGAGCTATAATTTGTGGCCAGGTCGCTTGTGAAATAGAGTTATATAGTAGCTCAGTGGGCCTTACCTGGTAAAGAAAGTAAAAAATAAAATAAAACAGAGCACCTCTGAGAGGGTATTTGGCCTACTCTTTTTTATGCTGGCCAGATGTCGTGGAAGTATGTAAACAAACTCATTAATTGCTCGGTCATTATTGTCTTGGATTGTATATGTTAAGTCTGTGGAATACTCTAATTAGTGCTTTCTAAGTCTCGTTTACAAGATTGATTCCATGCTACTCTTTGCATAACAAATACCTGTATTCAATGGGTGCATAATATGGAATTTTAGAATCAGAATTTGTATTTATCCTGGAGAAATCCGACAAGCTATGAAGCTTTTTTTCAAAGATGTCCAGTAGGGGCAGGTCAGAAAGTTACAACAAACAATACAAAAAAACCGATAGGAGTGCAAAGTGTAGGAAAGTTAAACAAATCCCACCAAAACATGAATGAATAAATAAATATCCGAAAACTAAACTATGTTTTATTTTACCAGTTAAAGCCCACTGAGCTATATAGTTATTTTTCAGAAGCGACCTGGGCACAAGTGATAGGTCAACAAAAAGTGGGTTACGTGGAAATTCATAGGAGCCAACTAATGTGCATGACATCTTTACGATTGGACAAGACTGCTTCCTTCTTGCTCGCACGTCAAAATGAACCAATAATTCGAGTAGTCCATTGGCTTCATTCGCAGTGAAAATTAGTTTTAAATAATCTGAATCTTTCCAAAACGTATTTTTAATGATGGCACACAATCACCGTTTTGGAGCTTACGCAAAATGTGATTTTTTGATACTAACCCATAATAAAAACGTATTTAATTAGCTTTTCTAATAGTAATTTAAAAATACACCCATGCTCTATAGGGCGAATCGTATACTATGGTGACAAGTTTAATTACGATTTAGCCATGGGGTTCTTCAAGTAGGGCATGTCACCATTTGCGATCGTGTGTGCGTGTGTGTGTAATTTGCGTGTACTTCCTTCAACAACTTATAAATTCCGGCATAAAGCACTGGCAATTGTTTCCCGTAAGAGCGTGCTCAAATAATTTAATTTAAAAAACACAATTAAATTGACGTCAAAGGTGATCGATTCCATTCTCCCTTACGAGCGCCGCTAATTGGATAGCTGCGAGCGTGTGTAAGAGAACGTGGTCCCGAGAGAGTTTGGACACCTTTTCATGGTGTCACAGAATGAGGCTAAAGATCGTCCCCAATCGTACAGCCCAACAAGGGCTGCCCGTGCAAAATTACATCAGCGAGCTGTCCCATTTACACGCCGTCTTGGGTGGCAGCCTTCGCTCCAGAGGAGGCCAACAGCTGGGCAATGGGAGAGCTCACGCCACAGGGGGCTCTCGCCTCTGTGGCCGAGTTGTGACTGGCACAACGTCTAATGTCCGACCCACCGGGGATCGGTTATATTCAGAACTCTGAACTGAGGTATAAGCAGAACATTGAAAAGCACCGCCGTTCTATGTATATGATCAATTTCCATGGTGACACGTTGCCACAATGGCACGTCGTTTGTTGATCGTAATTTCTTAAACGGCTGGACTATTACGTTCTTCATTACATATCATCAACTCTCATCGATAGCATTTAAAAGGAATATTTTTTTTTCAGAATTTACCGACAACATACGCTGTTTATAAAACCAAATAGCGTTTGCATTTTTTATTATGTTTTCTTTTTATTTTATTTTATTTCCCTTCTACGTGATTTTACCGAAAGAACCAAGAATATAGCGTTTGCATATTTAGATACAAAAAAAATCTCATATGTAACTCAATAATATCGCTGAAACGGGTACGAGTTTAAGTTGCATCAACACAAGCACGAGCATTAAAGTAAAGAGATGGTGTTTTGCAGTTGCATTGAAAAAAAATTCCACCTTTTTTACAACATCACGAAGTATTCCACTACAGTACTGCACTGAAGAAAATTAATTACCGAACACTGAATTTTCTTTGCCCAAGAGTTGATGCTTCATTAATAGGCTAATACCATAAGTGTAGGCCCAAGTATTGAAAGTAATATTCTTGCTAAATGAAGGTCCGTAATCGTTCTGCCTGCTAACAAGCTTCAAGCTTCGTTTGATTAAATTTTTGAAATCCAATTTGTCTAGTTCCTTTGTAAAAACCTAAATATAGAATATTTTTTTCTCATCTGAACATAAATGAAACACATGTGGGACACGTGCATGTTTGTGCAATTGCGGGGCTACAAGCATGAATCTTTCAGGTGTTCACTTTTTTCGGTTTCAAATAAGAGCCCACACCCCTTTGATCAGATACCTGGGATCTCATTGCAGGCGGTAGGCCTGTTTACAGCTGGGCCATGTTATTGTAACTGGCTTAGACTCGGCTGATGACCCATTCCTCACAACACTCATCTGCGAGGCCTTAATTTGACAGCTCGTTCACTTTGACCTGACTCACTCACTCGTGAAGGGAGGGAGGGAGAGAGACCTCCAGTGCGTCTACTGTGGAGATATATGTTCGCAGGAAGCCAAAAGCCAAGGAGTCCGCCTGCCTACCCGAATGAAAGCTGGGTAATGCTCATTTCTCATGGCACTGCTAAGCCGAGGAACCATTTCTCACATTCCACGAAGTGGCATTAACTTTAGGGAACCGAGAGGGAAGGGAGGGTTGAGTGAACTCCTGCAAGAGTACCACTTGAAAGTGATGTTTGTTTGATTGCATTCAATTTGCACCTCCTACGTATGGTGCAAAATAAGATCAACATACATGCATACATCTTTGCTGCATCTTGAGTTAACCTGTTACTTTTTTATTTTCATCCACAATATGTGTTTACTGTCACTAGGATTTTAGTTTTTTACAAATGTAACAGCGTAGGGCACTTGGAACTAGAAAGTGACATTGGAGACCCAATTATTGTGATGTAAAATATACGTTGATATTTTGTAAAGAAATTAGCAGCGACCTTGTGCCAAATGTGTGCTTTTGTGCCAGGGTTATGTCTGCTCGAACAGATGCTGGCTGTGATATATTGCTGAGGATGCTGATTTAACCAAATGTTGGGGATCTGCCCATTAAGACACAATTAGAGTGACTTCTCTGTAACCTAATGTCGTAGGGTCCTGTCTTACCCATAAATTATAGATTAGACACAGTGGCGATCCTTCATCATGAGCGTAATATTGTCAAATAGGCTCATCGATATAAACCCACAGAAATTCGGCTTTGTGTTATAATAAGTGTGCAGCTGATTATGATTATCATTTTTATTGTAGAAAAAAAACTTAACGACTTGTGTTGTATTACGTTTTTACATGCTACTTTATATAAATTAACATACCAATCGCATATAAGTCACATTATATTTTCATACAGCAATGTATATGTATGTATCTATATTGAACTCCTTTCGCACCGTGCATAACCAACCGTGCTAATCGGAGGTACAGCACATTTAAACGTCTTGTTTATATGGCTTCATATTCCTATGAATTCACCTTCATGTTTGTGGATGAATGCCTCTAATTAGAGTCACAGCGAAAGTCCTTGGATAATCACCAGTTTTTCAATGAAGTGGGATGAAATCCAAATGCTAATCACATCAAGGTATCACTTTACATGAGTTTATGACTCTATAATGAAATAGTTAATTGGAATAAACATTACATTTTAACTAAATTACGAGTTTTATTTTGTAAGTGCCTTTCGTCGAAATGTACAGTATTCTTTGTATATTTTCTTCAACAACAAAAAACACAAGGCATTGCTCAATTTGGCGTTGCATTTGGTGAGCAGCCTTGTTTGTGTGCGTGTGTTCATTGGATAGAGAGACCTTTGACAGGCTATGGGTTCAGTGTGTTTAAAGCCTTTGGGGAATCTAGATGAATGTTTATGGTGCACGTTTTAATTTTCACATTACTGCCAGCACTTGTGTGGTTTCTCCAGCAGTGTGCATTAGAAGGCATTGCCCACAGAGGGAGCCATGTGCTGCATAGTACAATGCTATAGACTTCATGCTGCTGGTTATGTAAGAGTGGTGGTCACAAAAAAACATATTAAATGCACGATGAAGTTATGTAAAACAAATCACAATGTATGCAGCTTACACTCTTTTAAAATAATGTACCTCATTTAATTGTTTGTCTTTAAATGCGTATAGCTTTTAAACATTAACCTGTGCCAATTTTGATGATTATGCAACGACTAAAAAGCTAAATGGCGCGAATAAAAATACCAGTTATATTTAATTAAGAATTATCATTGAAGGACGTTACTTGAGCTGGAAACAATAACGCATTTGTGAAACGTCAAAACGGTTGAAATCGTCAGGCGCGTTTCATCACCTAATTTAAATTACAGCATAATAAAGTTGAAAAACAAGTTCGAAAATACGGGGGGACGGGTGGGGGGGAAATTAAAAAGCATTCAATCTTTGAAATCGTAACTCATTCGCCAGAATCCTTCTCTTACACCAATTTTTTTTTTATGAGATTTAGTCTCCCAAAAAAAAAATGGGCCGGCTAAATAAGACGTATTGATTGAAGGACTGAGCAAATCAAAGAAACCTTACACCGTACCTGGGATTAGTGGTGCGTGTTTTAGAGCGGCGTCAATGGGGCCCTCAGTGCTGCTGCTGCGGTTGCTGGGAGGCTTGCCCCGGTGGCAGGGACCCGCCACAGCAGCCGCCTTGGCTGCGCCCTGGCCGGGCAGAGCCGCCTCCATCACGGCAGTGGTTGTGCGCACGTGATGGATGATCCTCCCCTTGCACTTCTCTCCCCCCTCCTCTCTGCCCGCACCTAATGAACTGCGGCCTTTGATTAACTACACGCCCCCCCCCCTCCAGCGCCAGACCCCCCGCACCCCCCCAGCACACCGAGCCGCTAATGCGCTAAGCGCATCGAGCCGAGTGACTGCAGTCTATGTAGGGGCTTTTCATTATTTATTTCGTATTTACATTAAACCCGCGGTGCTAAATGTTTAATCAACACCCACTTGTTAATTGTTTTCTTGTGGATCGCATGATTTCGTCGCGTGCGTTCGGGATGCTATGGGCCGGGTTATTACCACTTGGACTGCATGTGTAGCAAAAATAAATAAAACGATTTCAGTCGATAATAATACTACTGTATATCTCTTTAGCTATCCAGCGTAGGGTGAATGCCTCCCCATGCTGTGTTGGTCTTTGGGGTTGTTTGACTATACTTCTCCATGCCGCTGTATGCGGGTGGTGAAGGGGCAGACTCCTGATTCCAGTTCAGATATCAGTCGCCACTGATGCTGGCCGTGGCCTGGAATCGAACTCAGTGTTTCCAGCTCCACGGCGCAGTGCGCTGCTAACCGCCACGCACTACACCAGTGGTTCCCAATCTGGGCTGCACGCACCCCCAGCGGGTGCGAGACATGGGCAGATTTTTTTAGAAGGTAAATCATCGAAACATAAACGAAGCACGTGATTACACGTGCTTTGATTCACCAACACATATGTGTTTATTAACATTGTACATGTATTTACGATTGAGGCTGCAGTAAACGGTAAGGACCACTGCACTACACAACTGGACCATCGCAACTTTTGTTTTCCTCCCCAATGTGCAATTTATTTGCTATTTAGCTTTTTCATATTAACATCGATACCTTATGAGCATCTCTTCCCTGACTACTGGCTCATAATTATATTGTTTTGAAAAACACGTTTCGTGCTGTGCTTGCCGAAGTAAAATCAACTTTGGTACTCGCTTGTGAATTGTCTAAACACGTTACAAATGTATTAATCGGTGTCAAGAATAGGCCGCATTTTATTTTGCCATACTTCAAATTGCATTAAAGTGTTATAACGGGGTTGCAAGAAAGTTGCAAATTATACCATAAATAAGCCAAATAGCTTTCATCCTGGTTAGGGTGCAACATTGCAGCCCGATTATCCTAAGCAGACGATGTTTATTGTTGTGGTTTAATTTATGGCATTAGTCCAAGGTGACACTTTTTAGATATCCTTTAAAACAGTCATTCAGCAGATTTGCAAAGATGGTTCATCTACTTCCAGTTCATGACAATGTACGCCTTGGAAGATGAAGTCTCGAGCCAGATATTACTTTTTGTTCATATTCTTTTTTTACAGGACAATGTCATTCCACTCGTGCTCATGTTAGCTCAAGAGGCTTTTTGAAAGATGGCACAATTTGTATCCATTCCACCATTATGGCAAGACATACCACGCAATGATGCAATGTGTTATTGTTCACGAGGGGGAGGAAGAAAAAACACGCTGTGGTATGCGCTTGGCCCATATGCAGCTCTCAGAATGTCATGTTGTTTTCAAAATTCACTACTGAGTAATATTTGGATAGGAAAAAAAATCAAATGCACAAAGGATGCCGGCTTATTTAACTCTAATACCGGTAACATTATTACACTTGCCTGATGTGCCAAACGTTTCTTAAAAATGCGTGTGCCAAGAAAAAAAAACTAAAAAAATTAGATTCTGTTAAAACCATATAGAAAGAATGTATTCCAGGAACATTAAAAGCCATTGAAATTGTTACCAAGTTTCCAACTTTAAATTGCATAGTGTAACTGATTTGGAAAATATATATACACACAGTATATCAAATCATGAAAAAATTATTCACAAGGAAATGTAAAGGCCTAATTGAATATATGAATAATAGAGCTCGTCGCATGCGGTTTTTTGCGTGTGCAATATTTGCCGCCTCATTTGCAATTCTCTCTTTCATTGCTACATTTCACAACAGTTGCTTGTTAATAGGAGGTCATTGTTTACGTCAAAGAGTACACAGTGCCATGAAATGTTCTGGTTTTGTGCGCTTTTTTTTAAGGGAGTGCTACAGCGCCCATTCATGCGAAGCCATGCCGGCTTATGTGCAGAGAACGTGGCAGCGGTGCTCGCCCTGCGATCGCTCGCGCACACCACACCTCGTTGAAGTGCCTCCGCTAGACAAAACTCCAGAGGCAGAGCGCTAGAGGGTGACTTGGCCTACCCTTCTACATTGGCCACATGTCTTGAAATTGGTGGGTGTACCCACACTCTACCCCACCACGTGTGAGTCTCTTGATCGACTCGCTGTGATGTTGCCCGTTTACGCCGCTGGGTGGACAGAGGCGATGGGGGGGGGGGATTTAAGAAACTTGGCCCGTCCTTTGATCTGCCGCGCCGAAAGATCGAACTGTCGACTTCTGGTGCACTGACTGTTACACCACGGCAACATCTGCTAATATTTGAATATTAAAATGTCTTTTCAGCTTGGGCTGAGAAAGATGGGGTTTTTTCCCCAAAGAATATATTCCATTTTTTTATCCACACAATGTGCCATTTATGTGTGCGCCGTTACAGTTTGGGGCTCTTTGTTTGCAGAATTATTATTCAAAATAATCTAATCACCAATGAATGTGTGCGCACACACACACATCATGCATCTGTGTCTGTACCTTTTCATACATATTTAAAGTCAGGTTATTCCCATCATGTAATAGTTGGCGCACTGAACTGCCAATACGGAGGTCACCGGTTCCATTCCCCCCACATATGTCCACCCAACAGTCTAAACGGGCACACCACAGATAGCTGATCGGCATGTCACGTATAGTGGGGTAAGGGGGTACCAAAGTGGCAAGATGTTAACTCCCTCGCCTGATAGACATGTAGTCGTGGGTTCGATCCTGACCATTATGCCTGAATGAATATTTGGAGTTTGCATGGTCTCCCCGTGGTCGCGTGGTTTTTTTTTTCTCCAGATCATCCGGGTGTTTTCCTCCACAATTAGAAACGTGGTTTTAGAGTATTTTGCTGCGTTAAATTTCCACGCGATAAGCCACTGCCGTTGAGCTATAATTTGTGGCCAGGTCACTTCTGGAAAAGAGCTATTATAGCTCAGTGGGCCTTACCTGGTAAAATACAAAAAAAACGCTATTTAATAGTTTTAGTAGAGTGCGGGTATTCTCACCTCTACCAAGACCTCTGGCTCGTATCGAAGCGAAGTCAAAATAACCTCAAGAGGGACTCCAGAGTAGAGGCCCCGGACATAGAATACATGGCTACTCTATGCAATAAGCCATCGTGGCTCGTGGACCATCGACTTACCCTTGTGAAAATCCCCAGGTATAAACATCCGACATGTAACTTGTACGACTAGAATTAGCCGTTTAATATTTTCCTTTTCTCCATATAGTTTTCAATTGATTCTAAGTAGATTTTTTTTTTAAATAGCAGGTTTAACCACTGTAAACTACATGTATCACAAATGCATATTTTGCCAGTGCCAGCCCTTTTTTATGGGAAAAATTGTTAAACTGTAAAATCTTCAAGGGGTGGTGGGGGGGGGATCCGTTGTGCAATCTGGGGCCACTTGAAGGCATTCACAGCATGTGGAATTTATCACGACATAAAAATGGTATTGTCATCATCAGGCGCCACTTCATACGAATTCAAAGACCTAACTGCACACCGAGTCTCGTTGACACTCAGGCGCGTGCACATGTGTTACGTTAACGTCATACATCTTCCTTTCTCTTGCTCATCCTTGGGCGTTACATTAATCACGAGCCCTGAAGTTCGCGTGACTATTTGCGCGCTAAATTACTGCCAGGGGTTATGTACGGCCCCTTCGACGTCTCGTGCGTCACGATCAGAGGAATCTGGGTTCAATTCCAGCCTCCAAGGCTCTGTGTTTTTAATAACAATTCCAATTAATGTCTCCGTGGGTAGGTGAGTCCCCTGGGTTGGCTTGACCCAAAGTGAGCACCAGGTAGTCATTTGGCCTGTGTTGGAGAAGCACAACAATTATGGCAAAGTTCCACCATAAATTTGCATAATTTTTATTTTGACAAAACCTTTTACCTTGTTTTTATGTAAATCTGAGTTCGTATTCTGTTTCAGCGGGTCTCAAAAATGTGGCTTGCTGTCTCAATGGATTTAAATAATATTAGGATGATGACAATGATGAATATCGTAACACAAAACAATAATTAGCGTTGCTGTGGAAAATATGAATAGCAACATAGATAAGCAGACAATATTTCTCTTTCACATATCTTTCTCTCCAAACAAAACCAATGAAATATATTTTACGCAATTTAGGCAACCCAATTATAGATATTTTGACAGATATGCACGTTCATATATCGTATTTTAATGGGAGGGTTCAAAATATGTTAAGGATTAATTGTTAAGACAACGCCAGACATATTGTAGTTGCCCTATCTTTAGTAATAATCCTGTAAATATGCGCGCTCGTACCTCCGAGTTTAAATCAAATGTGGCCACTTGTGTGACGCGCACGGTGGGCTGCGGTGTAAATGAAGATCCCTTGCACTCGTTGGGTTTCAGCTGAGAACACCGTCGACATCGCAGAGCCGACTATCGCTCTGAGTAAAGTGTCGTGTCAAGATAGGCCTCACAACTCATGCAGAGTGCACCGCTACCAGTGAGGCTTGCTCACAAAGAACGCCATTTGTTTTGCCCTGCCACTGTTTTTCGCGCGCTCTTTGGTTTCTTACGATTCTTCAGATCCTCCTTTGCTATTGACTTTGCCCCCCCCCCACCCCCCTTGACCCTTGCCTATGAACCTGCGGGGCTCATGATTTCGAGACACACGAGCCACCCCAGTTGCCCTCTCAGCACGATGGGTTTTTTTTTGGGTGGGGGGGGGGGGCAATTCCTGCTGACTATTTGAGAGGTAAAATTTTGACTTAAAACTTTCGTGACTGCAGAAATGAATATTCTTTGGTTCTTTCGGGAAAATCACGTAGATAGAAAAATAATAATAAAAAATGAAGTGAATAAAATAAAAATAATTAAAAATAATAATGTAGACTGTATCCTGGTTCTTAATCGGAGTGAGTGTACTGGCAGTCTATAATGTATACTGTAGCCTGGTTATTAAGAACCAGGCTGCAGTCTACATTAGTCTTTTTATTATTATTTATTATTACATTTTTATTTGTATTTTATTAACTTTATTTTTATGATTCTTTTTTCTTCTATCTACGTGACTTTACCGAAAGAATCAAAGAATACGCGAGAGGTGTCGCTCAGCCAAAAAATAAAACACGCAATGGGCAGTGCACTTTTACGTGCGCCGCAATTCACGGCGAACCTGAATTTTAAACGTATTTGTTTTTTTACTTAATTTCTAACGGCGCGCAAAGTAAAGTTTCATTTGGTTAGTGTGTGTGAGGGTGCGTGCGTGTGGAGCTGTGGTGGGCAGCGGTGGTGTAGCGGTTAGCGCTACGCTGCGCCATGAACCCGGCGACCCGAGTTTGATTCCAGCTCACGGCCAACACCATTGACGATTATCTAAACCGGTCCTGGGCCTCCCCTAGGTCGACTCAGCCTCAAATGAATGTCTGGTGCGGTGTGTAAAAAAACATCGCCACTGGGCAAACAAAAACGGCCGGGCGTGGCGCTGGCCACCCACCCCCTCGTGTACCGTGCCGACCTTCATAGGTGCCCGCAAACAGCACTTTCCCCAACAGTCTGTTAAGGCTATAGGGGGACATTTGTCTTTGGTGCTGTGGGTAGCAGCACACTGCGATATGATCCCAACTACTTTATTTCAATTCCGAGCCATGAAAAACATGCAAGGGCTACCTGGTGTAGTGTGTGAACATTGGCTCCCAGTGCTCACCAAGCTAGCCCATTACACTGCACTCGTCCCCGAGTTAAATGGGGGAATCGTTCTTTTGTTTGTATGTGGCCAACAATGTAAACTAAGATGTCAAGGCATGGCCCATCAAATAAGCACAAATCCAGTGTATTCATGCAGTGTTATACACTCGAAGATTTGCAGTAGGTATACGTTGTTGTAGACCTTGACATTGATGGCTTAAGTGTATTAAATAACCAAGAAAAGCAGAAACTTACCCTTGAGGCTACTTCTATGTAACTCCTGGGTGCACAACTCAATCAGCGGGTAGTAACTAATGACATGCAAAGGTCTTTATTTTACTTCTCTTTGGCTGAATCCAATTTTTTAATGTGTGAGTGTCTGTGTGCATGTATGTGGACTGTAGCGTTGTGGGGAGCGGTAGTGGCTAGTGCGTTGAACCTGGTAACTTGAGTTCGATTCCCGCTCATGGCCAACATTAGTGAAGATTATCTGAACTGGTCCTGGGCCTTCCCTAGGTCTACTCAGCCTCAAATGAGTACGTGGTAAAATGTGTAAACATCACTACTCGGGAAACAAAGGTGACCAGGTATGGTTGCTGGCCACCCACCCATTTGTGTGCCATGCCGGCCTTCATAGGTGTTCCACACTAACAGCACTTGCCCCAACAGTCTGTTAAAGGCTGTGAGGGGGATCTTTGTCTTGGGCTGAAGCGTAGTGGTTAGCATACTGCGTCACGAATACACGGCAACCTGGCTTCGATTCCAAGCCACAGCTGACATCAGTGGCGAGTGATATCTGAGCCGGTCCTGGGCCTCTCCTGGGTCAACTCAGCTGTGTATTTAGTACCTGGTGCTCTGTGTGAACATCATTACTGGCAAGACAAATGCAGCCTGTGCTGACGTTCATAGGTGCTCACGAACAGTAAATGTCCCAAAATTCTACATTAGGCTACGTGGAGAGTTGTTTGTCTTTGTACAAACATGTGCATTGGTGTGAGTGTGTAACATATGTCTTCAGAACAAACACGGCAAGCCTCAAACATGCTGATGTGTAAACACCCATAGCTTCTCGATGCCAGGCTGCCAGTAATGCAAGTCTTGTCATTCTCATTATACTTTTGCATTATCCATGTTGTCAGGTTTCTTTTGGAATAATAAGAATGTCCTTTATTTATCCAGGAAACCGTGGCTGAGATCAATGCTTTCTATCAGCAGGGTCCTGATACATTTGGCTATTTGGGCACTAACATTAATGAGGGTTTGGCCTTCAGTAAAATTAATGATTGCGCTATGAATTACAAATTGAAGCTGTTTGTTTTATAGGCACACACCATTTAGATTAGACCAGCTTTTTCTTTTTTTGCCTCATTGAAGAAATGGATGGAGTGTCTGACGTAATTATAGACTGTGCAAGGCCAACTTCTGTAGATTGTTCTCGAAAAAAATACGCAAAATGAGCCCTCGTGAATGTACACGAAGCGTCTTCCATTTGGACAACTGCAGCAGAAAGGGTTAACACACTTTGAGTAAAAATAAAACCCATACATGGCAATTGATCATTTGGCTGGCTGCGAAGGCAGATCATTCTTCCTCATGAATATGGCTTGACACGAGTATTTTTCCACATCAGGGCTGATATATCAGTGTGCGCTGTTGGCAGGTTGTCCTTTTTTTTTTCGACTTCAAGGTATGGTTCCAAAAATGTTCTTTATATATGTGTACGCATGTGGGTGCAAAGCGCTCGCCCGCGCTGCGCGTGTTTACGTGTGTTTAGTACACACGTGGTATTTCTATATATGGTTACCTGCTTAGGGCTCACGCTGAAGGCTCTCCTTTGAGGCAATGGTTAAGGCGTACACCATGGGCACACAAAAGTAACGTTCCAGTTCAAAACGTGGGGTTGAGGAATGTTCAATTAACGTCGACTCCCAGAGTATCCCTTTTAATATTTGCATGATGTTGTCGTATTGTTCCATATCACAGAGTGTTTATGATATTTTGTAAGACAGAAATTCTGCATGGTTTTTTACGTAAATAAAAACGTGACCAATGTTTGGTTGTACATCATTTTAATTTGCTAAATGTGTAACATAAAAAGTATATTCATTAAACGCGCTGCGTAATAGTAGCAAACGCATTTTAATACAAAACTATTTGTATATACTATTTACAGATTTGTTTGAGTCTGTGTGTGTGTATTTTTGGGGAGCGATAGTGTAGTAGTTAGCGCGCCACGCTACGAACCCGGGGACCCGAGTTCGATACCCGCTCACGGCCAACACCAGTGACGATTATCTGAACCGATCCTGGGCCTCCCCTAGGTCGACTCAGCCTCCAATTAGTACCTGGTGCGGTGTGTAAACATCGCCACTGAGGAGACAAAGGCAGCCGGGCGTAGTGCTGACCTTCCACCCCTTCGTGTGCTGTGCCGGCCTTCATAGGTGCTCGCTAACAGCACTTGCCCCAACAGTCTGTTAAGGCTATACGGGGGATCTTTGTCTTTGGTGCCGTGGGTAGCAGCACACTGCGATATGATCCCAGCTACTTTATTTCAATTCCGAGCCATGAGAAACATGCAAGGCATACCCGGTGTAGTGTGAACATCGGTCTCCACTAGGTCGACTCAGCCTAAAACGAGTACCAGGTGAAGTTGGTAAACATCGCCACTGGACAGACAAAGGCAACCGGGCATGATGCCGGTCACCCAACCCCTCGTGTGCCATGCAGGCTTTCATAGGTGATTGCTAACAGCACTTGCCCAAAACGTCTGTTGTGGCTAAATGGGGGAATCTTTGTCCTTGTGTGTCTCTAATATATGCGTGTAAGAAGGAAAGGCTAAAAATACCAGTTGCTTTAAACACTCTGTGATCCTCTGGTTTAGGGCTTGCTGTCAGAGCATTTCAAGTCTTCTCGCTCTCGTGTTATGGTTTCCAGAGCATCCCACAAACCCCCCTGTGGGAATGCATCAAATAAGCGGAGCTATTCAGCGAAGTCAAATGGGAGAGCTCCACAGTTATCATCTCGCATTGCTGATGGAAACGCTGCTTCGAAAATAGGCTGCTCTGAGGAGTCACTACAAAGGGGCCACTTTTGCGTGCCCATGTCAATAATGATCTTGTTGTGCCCTGAGTGCTACACAATTTCAGCGACATCTTTGGGCACGATGTGCATTCCGGACCTAGACAGTGCGTTATTGTAATTCGCCTGTAATTATTTTACGTGCAATTTAATTTTGTCAGAAATGTAGTGTATACAAATGGCACGCCTGTTACTCTGTTGCTAATTACATTTTTCATTCTCCCATTGATTTCCTGTGTAAATTGATCTAAAAAAGAACTATTATTGTAAAAAAACTGACATTTGTAACCTTTCAAGCGTATTACATAATTACCCTAGTGTTTTATTTTACATATGTACATCGATTGATATAGTTTGCATGTGGGTGAGGTTAAGTGTAAGTACTCCCAACTTGTACAATATGTCTTACCAGCATAGAAGAGTAGGCCAAATACCCTCTACAGATGCTCACTCGAGCTTCCTCTCATGGGAGACCCTTCTGCCAGCAGTGGTGAGAGCAAGCAATTACAGGGCTGGACCTTTGCCTTTTTTCCGTACTCTATTTGCAGATGTTCAATTCCGTTTTGTTAGGTTTTCAAGGGACATTGTGTTGCTTCTTTAGGAACTGGGCACTGTGGTATAGACCCGCAGTCAAGAGCGTTGGATGGATGGCTAGTGGACAGCGTCGAAGCTTTGAGAACCACCAAAACTCACTGGGCTGCGAGGGTAGCCAGAGATGGCAGTACAGCAAGTGGGTTGTTTCCACATACCTTTGAATGCTACCCCTTTTTTGCATGGGTTTACGCTCATAACTCCACTTCCCTCCTACACACACAAGACTCGAGGGCCATCCTGAGGAAAAAAATATTTATACGCTGCTGGATAAATTAGGGGCATTATCAATATTAATTATCTGGGCATGTGTCCACTTCTTATACTTTTGTTTTGGAGACACACTCAACGGCATGTTTCTGGATTGGTAAATATATATATGGACAAGTGTGAGAGTGTGCTGGGTAAAGTTTCCATGTGTCAGTTCACTGCTGGATGAAGGCCTCTGTGCTCTGTGTGAGAGAACGGCGGAGTACTTTGGGAAAGCTGAGATTAATAATGAAGAGCAAGATACCAATGTCCCGAAGGCAGAGAGACATTTTTAATCAAAATGTACGTGACCTTCTATGACGTGAAACGAAAACGTGGACACTGACAAGTAAGATGAAACAAAACATGAAAACTGCGCAGAGAAGTGACGAGCAGATGGTCGAGGCTAACAGTGGAGTGGTAGCCAAAGGAGGGAAGATGCCCCGCAAGGACGGCCGCTTTGGAGAGGGAGCAATCAGGTCAGCTCATGCGCAGGAGCTGGACGAATTGTTGCGTTTGTCCAGCAGTAGATGAAGCATGGCTGATGAAGACGATCACAAACAGGAATGAAGGACTTTCCGTGTACACCCCCTTACCAGATGCAACATGCACTCTGATTGTGCTTTGCACATTTCCCGCAGTAATTATGTTAAGGTGAGAATACCGTGCATACAAATATGTCAATAAAAGGAAGAGTTTATGTATTTGATGATGCACTGACACATCTTTACCTGGGTAATGTCTTGAGGTGGCACACCTTGGATTGCATGGGTGTCCAGACGGCCAAAGTGATGCACGCATCGCGCAACGGCGCGTGTACAAACAATATCAAACGAGGCGGTAGGTGGCTTACAATTGGTGTCGGTGAGATGTTTAGTTATATATTTAAAATGTAAATATGGGCAAGAATTTCTGGGGGGGGGGTCGGGGGTGGGGGGCGGCCTCATGGCTAACGGGCTGGATTTGCGAGCTTTTTTGAAAGGACTTTAAGCGATTTTTTTTGTTGGACACCCCGCGCTGAAAATTGTTGGCAGCGCCTTTCAGCGTTGGGGCCAACGGGGCACCCTCTCAGGCATGGCTGGAGCCGTCTCTCTGAGGCTTGGCGGCCTCTTGTCTGGGTTTCCTTGCCTCATTGTGCGCACATGTGCTGCCGATTTAGGCCGCCTCTCTCCCTCTTTCTCTCTCGCTTTTTTGTGTGCTTTATGTTTTTGGCTGAACGTTTGGGAGAGCACCAAGAAGGTAGTTATCTTGTTATCTGTCCGTGGTCCCGTCCAAAATCTACTTTTTTTGTCTCGGTGCCAGATAAAAAAAGGTGACTTCCACCTGAGTGATGAATTCCACATTCTTCCCAGTTGCATGCTGGGGGATTTTTTTTCACTCCACGATGCCAAAAATATTTAATATAATTGTGATGATAATGGAAATGCATTATTGCAGCAATACATTAATTTCGTTCTATACCTATGCTTTAAACGTAGCATTTATTTCAACATAAAAAAAAGAATCATGTTTTACTGAATTACTGAACCCTCTTTGCGCAAAATTAAGCAATGCCACTTTTTCAACACTTCCCCGTAGGCTAGCAAAGTAGATCTACATTTCACGTGTCGAGGTTTATTTTGTAGCGTTGCTTAAACTCAAGCTCCAGTGTTATTCAAACACGACGAGCCTCTTGGTTAAATTAAAAACGACCCCCCCCCCCAACGCGTCTTCACAAGTGCGACAAAGAAGAATGTATAATTAGCGTCGTTCTACGAGAGGGAGGAGGCTTGGTAAAAGAGCCCACATTGAGCCCTCTCTGTTATGAAGTGTGCAGGGAACATCTCCATGGCACTGCGATTTTGTTTCCCCGGACGTGTCATACCTGGAGCCAGGGTTAGCGATCGGGGTCACTCCGAGCCCCTATGCGCGAGAACGCCTGAAGCGTGGATGCGGTGCCACGTGTGGGTGCGGTTGAGGCGAGTGTCACAACGAGACTGCCCCCCCCCCCCAAAGGCGGCTGTGACGCGGGGCCTGTGACAGCTGTGCTGGCACCAATGACAGACTGCTTCTGCCCCTGTATGTGTGAAAGACCTCTACACGAGTGGCGCTCCTCCTTATCGCGGCAGGAATCTGCGTGGAAGTCTCGCTGAGAAATGGCCAAAATGTTCCCACGAGTTGCCGCGCTGAGCGCGCGCCTTGTTGTTGGCTCCGTCGCTGCCCCCGCCGCCCTCCGCCAGGTCACGTTGCGTGCAATTGTGCAACCTTTATGACAACAATTATAGTAATCATAAAATCGATATCAAGATTGATGTGGTCACACATATTTTGGGGGGTGGGCGGATGCAGGGTGTGAAGCGGGGCGAGTACAGTTTGTTTTTGAGTTACTGTACGCGACTCACAATGGGGAAGGTTGTGAGTTCAAATTCCAGTCGGAGGTCAAGTCAGCCCAATCATTCCCCCTGCGGGTAATAAAATGGGTACCACTTTGTGTGCTGTCATCAGCGGATGTCCGACACCGCTGCTCAGGGTCACCGGCAGCGAGGAGTCCCACTCTGCACTAATCTGAGCGATGAGATAATTGGAATTTTTTTCACTCCGTTTTGAATTGTTTTCCAGCCAGCAGGATCATCTGCCCAGAACGTTGTTTTGCTGCAGGTGACTTGGGGACTTGGCTGCTAATGATCTGTGGCAGATGACTTTACGCAGAAATATATTCACGGAACATTATTGAATTTGCCATCATGTGGTTCTACTTTAATATGTAATAGTTTGTATCAATGTATACGTGTTCCTTTTATAATGTTTAGGGGTTAGGGTTCTTCTCATTTCAGTAAAAAAAAAACTCTTAAAATGTCCTGTTTTGAAAAACACACATTTCTCAGGCTTCGACATTGCAACGTGTGATCGCTAACTCGGCCTTCTCGCTTTCTCTGCTTTGGGAGAAGGGTCACCGGTCCGAGACATCAGCCTTTCCTACATTCTTCTGTTTTGAGGCGGTGTTGAAGATGAATGTAGTGAGGTTTTAGTGGGCTTGTTCTGTTTGCAACACTGCCAATGCCTTTCCTAAGACGGGACCACAGGGCATTCTTCAGGAACCGCTGATGGTTTTTGCCTTATGCTTGCGGATTTCCAACATGATAGTCGATGTATTTATCTCATTGGACAATGACGGATGGTGATGACTTTGGCAGGCCTTCATCCAGCAGTGGATAGATTATAGTTGCGGATGATCATCATAAAAATGTGCAGCGTTCTCATATAAAAAAAAGTATAATTTCTAATAGCGTTTCACATGTTTGTTCCTCTTAAACTCGTTAACACCAACATGAGGAGCGTTTTTTTTTATCACAGCGTTCCTCACCAATACAGTCGTACGTTTAAAATCTATTAAACTAAAACTATTTTTTTATTTTACCAGGTAAGACCCACTGAGCAATGTAGCTCTTTTTCATAAGCTACCTGGTCACAAATGATAGCCAAATGAAGTGGCTTATCATATGGAAATTTCTAGAAGCCAAATACTTTAAATGCGTGTTTCTAAATGTCGGGGGGGAACCAGAAAACCCAGGGAATAACCCACGCGATCATGGAGAGAACACGCAACCTCGAAATATACAAGCGTCAGGATTGCGATAGAACCCATGACTTCATGTATACCAGGAGAGGTAGTTAACACTTCGCAAGCACGGCACCCCTGAATAGACCACCATACAGATAACAGAGGTTAAAAGATGCGAAGTGCTTGCACTCATACATTAAGTATGCATCAATAATGGCATAATTCAGAGAGAGGTTCTCGAATGAAATTACTCCTTTGCAGCAAAAAGTGCTCTGGCTCGTGTTTCTCGATTGTCCACTTGTGACCGGCGCTTTGCCGGTGGGGGTGAGAGGAGAGGGATGGGGCAGTGAATGGGTGGCGTTTGTGGAGGGGGAGGGAGCTGACGGGAAGGTAGGGTGGTAACACATGAAAGCAACGACGCATGCCAGAAATCCCGGCAGAATCCCAAGGAACTTCCCTGCACTCAGAGTCTCAGAGTCCCTGCCCTCATCCCCCCTCCCCCAACGTCTTACTCTCACTGCCTACAGCCCTATGCCTGCTCCTGCCTGCTCCCAATCATACAAGGAGACTGCTCTGATGCGAGAGCAAAGCGTGGGTTCAGAAGTGATGGCAAATGCAATTATCGGCGCTGTCCATTGTTTCTCATGCTCGTCATCATGGTCGCGTGCACTCGCACAAGCCATTAAATATAGGGCATTGTGTTTTCCCAAAACACAATCGATGATGTGCATGGTTTGAAACACTGTTTCCTAAATCATTGTCTTTAGCATCATTGTCACTCTCATCGTGCACGATTCATAACACGGAAGTCGATAAGAGATTTCCAAAAACAATTGGGGTTGCCTGGGGTTTCAACCAGGGATGGCATGGGCTTCATCAGGTTGGCCAAGGTAACAGATGAAGGTGCAGTCCTGCAATTTCTTGCTCAAGCCACTTGTGGCGGAAGAGCCTCCTCTAGACGGGAGCTAGAGAACAATATTTGGATGACTATTCAATGCCGTTTCGGACGTTTTGGAAAAGGTGGGAGTTCCCACACTTTACCCCACCACACACAACCTGCCCATTGGCTGTGGGTGAACTTAGGCAGCGGGAGAGGCGGTTGAGATTGAATAATTTTGCCAATTTCAACTGCCCTGTCAGACGATGGAATCGAACCGGTGACCGCTGACTTGCAAGCCAGGCGCGCGCGCTGACCATTGCACCACAAAAGCATCACCTCGCCTGGGTTCCAACCGTCTTGCAAAACACCAGCCTCACAAGACACGACTCGATGTGAGTCTTCCAAAATTAGCCACTCGCCCAGCGGCGCGGTTGCCCATCAAGTCCCTGAAAACAATGTGAGAAACGAAACGCCGCCGAAGGGCGCTTGACAATGGGCTCCTGAATAATCCCCAAAGACGTCAGCATGCCGCGTTGCCAGCTTGTGCGATTGCGCGCGTGTCTCTTCAAAAATGCGTTCGCATGTCAGTTGCGAGTTGAATGCCAAAAATAACCGTGTACGTTCAAAAGCTGTCTCCTTAAACAAAATATAAAGCACTGCCAGCGTTGTCAATATATAGTTTTTTTCGAGAGATGTATGTTAGGTAAAGGTGCAGCCCTGCAATTGCTTGCTCACGCCACTGCCGACGGAAGGCCCTCCACGAGAGGGGGTTCGAGAAAGCCCACCTCTTGCGGTTCCTTGGCCTACTCCTCCACGCTGGCCAGATGTTTTGAAGAAATTGGCGTTACCCACACTTTACCCCACCACGTGCAGGTCTGCCGATCGACTCACTGTGCTCTGTTATTTTAAGACTGTTGAGTGGACAGAGCGGGGGGGGGGAGATTTAAAAAACTCGCACCATTGTGT
Organism: Lampetra fluviatilis; assembly: GCF_964198595.1. Taxonomy (NCBI): domain Eukaryota; kingdom Metazoa; phylum Chordata; class Hyperoartia; order Petromyzontiformes; family Petromyzontidae; genus Lampetra; species Lampetra fluviatilis. Next base: position 31,006,928 of record NC_136275.1, on the reverse strand, counting down.
CAACTGGCACGCCAGGAGATCGAATCGAGGTGGCGACCTCTGGATTAAGTGCAGTGTGCTCACCATTACACCGCAGCAGCATTCCATAAATAACACATTGTAATACACTGCCTAATAAGTCACTTTGTTTGATAAGAATATATAGTCGTGTACAGTTTTTTTTATATATGTAAAAGTTCCCCGTTGTTATTTTCGCAATTTCATCGTTACGAACAATGTTCATAACGACAGTTTCAAATATATGTTGAATGAGCGAGTCGGTGAATTACGACAGCACAAATTGTGTACTTGAACGTCGGCTTTATCATAATCACTGCCCTTTAAACTTGAGCCATGTTGTGCTGGTTACGGCGGCGTTCAACAGTTAAGATTTGCAGGGAGCCAAGCTTTCTTTTAGATCACGAAAATAAGTTGTAGACCGAATGAAAGAAATGAACATCTCGCCTCGCGTGCGCGCTTCCGGCCTCCGGCGCTGCGTGAGCAGAGCAATACGTGTCTTACTCACGTTGTCTCTCTCTCCCTGTTTGTGTCACTGCCGTCTTCGAGATGCGCATGTCTGGGACGTACGCAGCAGTAGCAGAGACGTGGGACCCCAAAAATAAACCCCCCACCGGGTTTGAAATGAGAATGCAGCGGATGACTCACGTCTGTGCGGAATTTATAAAGCCCAGGGTCAGATTGTGATGGGGCATGGACGCATGACGGCATTGGGAGTCTTTATTTTTCTTAACCCATTATGTCAGCATTAAACACAAATTCACGAAAAGAAGGGCAGGTCAGTACCGTCAAAAGCCCCGTGTCATCGCTAACAAAAATAACTTTAAAGAATCCTACACAAACTCCATACCAAAGTGAGGGTTGACTCACAGGTAAATGTATCGACAGCTTGGTCACATCTAAGGAGATGACTCACGTGACCTGGCTTAGTCACTTCTGTTTCCCGGCACAGAATACAATCTGAACCCCGCATAAGCATTTACAATTTATTTTGAGTGTTCTGGATGCGAGGTCTATCGCGGTCGGCACACATTTACAGTTGTCACCTTATAAACGAAAGGTAGTGATATCACAATGCTTAATGCTAATTTCAGTCATACGATCTCCTGCATGTTGTCTTGTAAATGTGTTAGCTCTGTGATACACGGACACAAAAAAAGAGAAATGTAATGTCTGTGAATTTGATCCACTATCCTAGTGGTCATCATCATCATCACCGTTCTTACTTATTTTTACTTGCTTTTATTTATCGTGGAAAGCCACACTGAATTGTAGAACTCGGTTTCAGGAGGGTCCTGCAGTGGGCTTTCATATTAAAATATTTGAATGAGTACTCGAATTGTAAATGTGTGTTTACTCTCCAACACACCGGTGTGCTGAACTGGTAACTAATTGGCATGTTTTGTTTAAGTTACAAACTTGACTAATTGGCTGTGTCGGGTGGTGACGGGTTTAAAGACGCATTTAAATTCACACTATCTAACCCAAAAGCTTTTTTTAAATCCTTTATATTAAGTGCGCGTGCTTGCTTGCTTGCTTGCGTGCTTGCTTGCTTGCTTAGGACCGTGCAAATCTTTCGGTCATTTTTTAACCCACTTCCCGTGATCCAATCGAGCTGACATTTTCCACACAGACTCGTTGTGCCAGACAATTATTGTTGGTGAAAAAAAATTCCCAAAATTTTACACTTTTAGGCGAAAGAAAATTATTTTACATATATTCAAATATATATGGCTGAACGTCAGAGTGTAAGAGCCCAGAGCGTAACCCCTCCACAGGCCGTGGCGGAGTAGCGCAGTTGGTAGCGCCCTCGCATCCCATGCCAAAGGTCGCGGGATCGATCCCCGCGTCCTCCACAGGCGAATATATTTTTAAATCCTTTATATTAAGTTCGCTTGCTTGCTTGCTTGCTTACGACCGTGCAAATCTTTCGGTCGTTTTTTAACCCACTTCCCGTGATCCAATCGAGCTGACATTTTCCACACAGACTCGTTGTGCGAGACAATTAATGTTCGTGAAAAAAATTCCCAAAATTTTACACTGTTTAGGGAAAACAAATTAAATATTTAATTACCAATTGCTTAATACTGGCAGACAATCATCTGACCCATAGGTGGCAGCCATCTCAAGCCAGAGGACGAGAAGACTCTAGCCGCCACGCATATAAAGGATTTATAGTGAAAAACTTTGTTTTTACGGGTTTACTTGTTATGAATAATGAGCGTTTATTTTTATACGTGTCAGAGGAAGTTGAAGCACCCGGAGAAACCCCACGCATGCGAGGGGGCAATGATCTATCTCCCATACAGAGGGAAATAGATGGCAATTAGACCACTTGCTCTACTGCCTTCTCCTGGCGAGCCAGGGTATGGCACCTCCTCGATGCACACAGGAAGGGAGCCTTGCCGTGTATTTTTTGCGGTAATTCACCAACCCTCGCTGCCTCCACAGTGCCAGACTACAGGCCACGTGCATAGCCACCACCACCCGGCTCTTTATGCCACTCAAGTCCTCAGCAGAGTCCACCCTGCTTAGCTTCCAAGATCTGACGAGATCAGGGTCCCGAATTTGGATGTTTGGCCAATTTCATTGACGAGTGTGGCGTGTTGGAGGAGAGCAGAGTATTGTGAGGAAGACCATGCATACGAGCAGATACCACCTCAAGGCTCTACACAGGTAGATTGCGGAAGACCATGCTCACGAGCACATACCACCTCAAGGCTCTACACAGGTAGATTGAGGAAGACCATGCTCACGAGCAGATACCACCTCAAGGCTCTACGCAGGTGGATTCAGATTCAGAATCTTTATTCAGACCGAAGCAATCCGATGAGCTTTGAAGCTCTTTCCACAGATGGTCAGTATGGGCAGGTCAGCAAGTGACACCAGCAAACAATACAAACATACACGCGATAGGAGTGCAAGATAGAGACAAAGGTAAGCAAGTCACAAAATGTAAATACGTAATAAATGTGTTGATTATTGAAGTCTGATTTCTCAAGCTTGGGCAAGGCAACAAAACAACAAGAACACAGTCCCAGACCACACCAATATAACACCACGCAGTAGTAGTCCCTCAACAAAAATGGCACACGAACATTGAGCTATCATATACAGATAAGGATCAGAGATACAAATCGTATTCGCAAACATCATTGTATCCAGCGCCGATCTTCCGCTTCAGGATAAAAAATTTTTAAGGAAGATTCAGTCCACTCACCCCAGAGCCCAGTTCGGTTTGAGAGCTTTCTCAAGCCGTGTGGGCTCTACTGGTGCTCTGATCGACACAAGCGCGTGCCACCACCACCGCCACCACCAACCCCGGCACCGTCAGCGGTCAACAGGGCTGGCGGTGTAACCGCGGTTCCCGTTAAATTCAAACCCGCGCTACTTTAAGGGTCCTCGTGGCCAATTTGATGGCGAGCATGAGCCGGATTTATCCGGTGAGGTGAAGAATGGCTCGACAGGCAGTGTCCCACTCGTCATCAATTCTTTCACGGCCGCGATGGCGCGCGTGGTTGGGCCGCCGTCGCTGCTGCTGCTGCTGCCGGCGGCGGCACGAGCTCTGAGCCCGTGGCAGGACGTGCGGCGTAGACCACACTGCCCCAGCCACATGGCTCACCGTCCACCGATTGGCCACATCAGATCCCATATCGCTCAGTGGCCCCAAAAATAGCTCCGTGGGCAACAATCAGACCCCCTGAAACGTAATGGGTTTAATTCGAAAAAAGCTTAGCTGATTTTTTTTTTTAATATACACATCATCGTCAGCCGTCGTCTATCCACATGCCGTCGGCGTTTTTCACGGCCCAGTGCTGCTATAATCCATGTCACTGCTGCACCACGAGCTGACTTTGTCGCTCCATCTCCGTGGTTGTCGTACTCTGGACGTGTTTTCTCCTTCATCACCATTCCATCGCCAGTCTCAATTCAGCGGCGATCATCCCACTTCCAAATACCTTCACGGTCAAATCAGTGCCGCTCTGTGCTCATTTCAAATTTTAAAACCACGCGGTGGGAATTCCACAGTTTTATGACGAGGGTCAGTTTTTAATCTACGAGAACCGCCGTTGACTTCCCACAAATGAGTACACCATTTTATTGGCCCCATAGGTGTGATGAGTTGAGTAGACACCCTTTACCACACTGCCACCCAGCTATAGATGTAGATGCGCAATAATATGCTTGCATTTTTATTCTACATCGAATGTCTCATGTCATTGGCAGTCAATTAAGTGGATCATGTTTTGAGGAATGCACATTAAACTTGGCGGTGCACGGCGTGGGTTAAAGAGGATGGCAATCGTCGCACGGCCATGTCCACGCTCCTCAGCAGCCAGGTTCATCGCTGAGCGGGGGCTTGCCAAGGGTTAACGCTGCACTCTCCCTGCTCTCGTGTGAGAAATAATAGCGGATATTGAGGCTCGGTGTGTCCATAAAAGGACATCGGTCGGGCGACGGCTGTCGAACGGGTCATTGCTGTGAGGCTGCAGAGCCATATCCGTTATGCAAAAATAACGCGTCTCTGCGGACGTTGTCTGCGTGTAAATTTGTTGCCCATTGAAAACGAAGATTTTTGCAAAAGGTCCTTTTGATGCTTCGTGTCTCTTTCAAACTTTTTTTTTCATATACAAACGCCGGACGCGCGAGAATTGCATTTGCGAAAACAACAGGTGACGTGCAGAGGGATTGCAATCGTTGAAACCATTTGCACATGAGGGAGCATGCAATTTGTGAATGCAAAGTATTTCTCCCTCTCTCTTGTTTTGCAGAGCCTTGGTTCAGTGGATCGCCGTGATAGTCAGCTAAAGAGGTAAGCGATGCTTTTTTTTGCATTCATCAGGAATACTAAGTGGTCAGCGTGCACACATCGGTGTGCATGCATGCATGCATTCATGCATCGGATTTCATCTCTGCGTGCACAACTAGCAAGGATTGCCGCCAGCCTTTAGATTTCGCCCTAATTGATACAATCAATATAATGTTATTGTTGCTGCAAAGATGGGATCTGAGTGAAAAGATTAAATTCGTCTTTAATAATTGCATGCAAATAATAGGTCTCTGCGAGCTTGTACGATGTGATGCATTGCAGCAAAGCAATTGCAACTGTCACGGCACTAAAATCCATGCAGAATCTGTGTTTCCTGGAGGGACAAGGCATCAGTGGCAGCACGATCAAAATTAAATGCCACGAGCACGCGCCACATCGTCTAGAACATTGTGTTCTTCTCTAGGCAGTCGATGCACCTATGAGTGTGCGCGTGTATGTGTGTGTGTTCAGGGATGCGTATGGTAGCTCACGTGCATTTTATCACGCGAACATTCTTTCCCAATTCGCTAATTGTGTTCTCAATGGCACTTGGGAGTCGGGAGCGGTGGCACAGTGGTGGGCGCACCGCACTGCGAACCTGACCAATAGGAGTTTCAGTCCCGCTCATGGCTAACATCAGTAGTGCTCGATATTTGTATTCTCTCGTGCTGGGGCCTCCCCTAGGTCGACTCAGCCTTAAATTAGTACCTGGTGCAGTGTGTATACATCAGCACTGGGATGAGGGGGGGGGGTCTTGATGACAATCACACCACAATTCCCTCGTGTGCCATGCCAGCCTGAATAGGTGTTCGCTCACCAGCACTTTCCCTAACACTCTATGGCTATCGGGGGATCTTTGCTGCATGCGGCTAATGTGAAAAACAAAAGAAAACCCGCTAAACATTTCTCTCCAATTTGCGAATTGCCATTTAATGACACTTGGGAGTCGAGGCATTAACAGCTATCAAAGTGATGATCCCCACACAGCTGTGACCCAATGGCAGAGTACAATGCCCTGCATTGTATTCTATGCATAGGGACACAATTAAAAACAAATCCTTTTTCACCCTCTCCCCCCACTGCCAGCCCCCTCCCAAAAAAAAACCCCATAAAAATTAAAGGGTAAATGTCAAGCAAAAAAAAGAGACTTACTGGACAGTTGGGGAATTTGTAACCTTTCACTGCATAAGTTTAGGTGGTAGAAAGGAAATGGATTTGAAAATCTATGGAGATTCCACATGAAAGTAGTCGGCAATAGTGCTCAATATTTTTCTTCTCTCATGCTGGGACAACCTTCACTTTACCTCGCTCGCTTGACAAGGTTGGGGGTTTTTCTTCTTCTTCTTCGTGAAATGACCCGATTCCACTTGTGAGCTGCAATAAATGTTTATTTAAATTCATTTAAAGTTTCGGTGAAATTCCTTTAAACAAATGTCGCTATTTAGTAATCGACGCGACGCTTCAGGGCCAAGGGAATGCAACTGTCACTCGCCACTGATGTTCGCCCTGGCCCCATGTAAAATTCGGGTCGCCTGTTTCATAGGGTAGTGCATTAACCACTACACCACCGCTCCCCCAGAGTAATATTTTAGCACACGCCTTTTCCAAGTGAGTTAGACATATGAATCGTCAACAATGCATGTATGTATGTTGAACTTCTTGTACATTGCAGCACTTAGCCGTGCTTTGCTAGCCGTGCTAGAGCTCACAAAACCTAATTGACTTATTGGTTCTCTAAAAAAACGTTAAACACGCGACGAAACTTTAATCACACAACAATGATTATAGGCAAATTTTTAAATTAAATTCAGCAAATATACAATGAATCAAAAGCCAATGCAAGACTTGCCGAAGTCACCTCGTCCTACCTGTAATCATCTAAATCTTGACGGGTCTCAAAGTGCTTTGCAAATACCTGGCATGCAACCAGCGCATGTTGACCAGCATTAGCGGAATTAATTTTGAGGTCAGCCGGTTTCTTTGTTCAACCGAGTAAGCGAACACCAATGGAGCCCCTTCCCCGCCGAGTGTTTTGGGTGCACCCTGCAGCTTTTGAGGCGCGGGGGGAGGCAGTTCACAGCTCCTCCTGCAGGGCGCTTATTGCAATATTTTGAGCGTAAACACTGCCCGCGTGTGAGCTGGGAAGCAGCGCTCTGAGATGGGGTGGGGGGCATTAATCATTCGTCAGGGTGGCAGGGGGTCGTCACAAAACTGATGAAATACAACTTTTGCTGCAATTCTAAACGGCTGTGTAAAGCCCTTTGACCCAAGTTAGATCGGGGGGATTTGAGCACATTAATTAATTCTTATTTGAAAATCGTATTTGTAATATATATTTTTGTTGTTCATAAATGCATTTGTTTACTGTCTTACACTCTGGCACAAGAACACTGCTTGGCTTGGTATAGAAGTTGGCACAGATCTCCACGAGACAGGAAACCGAGTGATGGACACATTTTGCGCCTTGCCGATGTTGATACACGCCCCCACTAAATCTGTCATCTTTTCTGAAGCTCACTCGCTTTTCTCCACTGCACCAAAGGTGACTCCTTGGTCATTATGCGTTGTCCCCACAGTCAAGTTTGTTATTAGGCTCGGTCAGTAAAAATGTACTTAAAATTGCACGGATTCCAATGGAAAAACAAATTCATCACGTGGGCTGTAACGCAAATTTTCATTGGCACGCCCTGAATGGCCCGCATTATTTCAGGAGCAGTCTTTCAAGTAGTCGGGGATCTATTACTTATTGAGGGTGGTTAATTTGGCCATGACGCCAGTACACAATGGTCTACTCTTGCAATGTGGGATCTTTAATGTCCTTAAACTGATGGCATAAATGTTTCATGCATAGGGTGCTTGTGCACACCACGCACTTGCCTGTGGAATTAACAGTCTGGTTTTTAAGTCGGTGTTGTTTCAGTAAGACACATTTTAATAAGACTTCTTGCGCAAACAACTTAAAATATAAATTGCTGGCATTCCAAACACCCTTAAACATTTATTAGCTTACTTTAAGTTTGCAGTAAAGCAGAATTTCTTAAATGCAATATTATGACACGACAAATGCATATAATTAACCAGAAATTGTTTCCAGTAAATCTGAGTGGAAAGTTCTGGAAATTGTGAAGAGACATTAATATCCCAAGTTGGAAAAAGGCTGTCATGCTAAATTAACCAAAAATACTATTTTCCAGAAAATGTAGTCCAAACGGTGCCGTTTTTTTGTTCTCTCTCTCAAATTTGATTTGCAAAATCTTGTTAGCATTACACTCCAAGAACATTGGAGTGTTGTCAAAGCTTATCATAGGCCACTTCCAAATATAACAAATTGAATCACTCACACGTTGTACATTAGTCTCTTCTAAAAAATATAAGCCCCAATAAAAACAAGATTTAGAAGGTTTTGATAAATTTTAAATTAGATTATCATATTCCATGTTAAAATTCACAGTGGCGTTTCTATTTCATTAAGTTCTCCTTATTCTAAGTGAATATTTGACATGATAATTTATGATTTAAAAAATTCACCTTTCAAAATTGTCCGTGACTCCCTGCTATGGGAATGGGGAATTTCCACCACTGGCTCAGAACCGTCAATTGGGAAGGCTGGTGACCTTTCACTTGCTTGAGCAGGAAGACAGTTTGACTTTGAATCGAATTATGCTGTAATCGGTAAGCCGATCCGAAGCATTTTAATTTCATACCATGTTATATTTTGCAAATCAACTGTAATCTTCCGTCAATAGAAGGTCAAACGAAAGCGATGCTCTTTCTTGTATTTCATGAACTTTACATAATTGTGACATGGAAAGGAAATGGCGCATTAAAATTGCAATTGTTACATGCAAATGTGGCCAACGCTCTGAAGCGCCGTGTGTTAGCAGTAATAATGTAAACACTGGGCCGTATTTTCCGACATCAATAGGAGAAATGCAACGATGGCATGCCAGTGCACACGGCCCAGTCGATTGTATTTGTAAGTTACACGGGGCTGCTGCGACAGTCGAGTTGAGCAGCGCTGGCAGAGGCAAATTTAACCCCTGAGCCTGAAAGGCGACTTTCCGTGAGCAAACATTGTGCCCAAAAGTCGAGTTACATAGCCACGCAGCGTGTCGCCCACGTGACGAACACACGCTCATTAATTACGGCAATAATTAACCTGCAAATTCGTTGCAACCTTTGTCAAACGTTTTCTTTATTTACAAAATGGCAATACAAAACTCGTGTTTGTACCCCAGGACTCTGGCAGCTGAAAGGTTCTGTGCCTCATGTTATGTTTTGTCCACGTGCATGCATTTATTATTTACAAATGTAATTTGCGCATAGTATACATATGTTACTCTTTATTTATTAAAACTTCTATTAGTTTTACACAACTATGTTTAATGTTTATAGAATGTATTTCCTCAAATAATATTGGCGGTCTGTGCTGCACTCATTAGCGTAAAAGTAAATTTATTTTTATAATAATGATACTTTACATTTGTAAGGCACATTTCATCCAATGCACCCCGTGCACAGAAATCATGAAATAAATAGAACCAAGGTGAAACGGCCAGAACTGTGGGATAAAGGCCAAATTAAAGAGGTAAGTTTTCAAGACAAACTTAACTGGCTCTGTTTAACACGTAGGCTTTCGTGACCAATATTATCCATAATACAGGTTTTTTTTTTTTGGGTTAGATCGCGTAAATTTAAATATGATTTAAACCTGCCACCACCCGACACAGCCAATTAGTAAGGTTTGTCACGTAAACAAAACATGCCATTTAGTTACTAGTACAGCACACCGGTGTGTTGGAGAGTAAATACACAACATTTACAATCTGAGTACGACGTTTCGGCAATAATTACAACGAGCATCATCAGGCGACAGCCAAATCTGGCTTTACTTTCCAACATGGTGTACCGTATTAGTAACAAATTGACATGTTCTGTTTACGTGACAAACCTTCGTACACATTTATATTTACGCGATATAACCCCAAAAAAACGTGTATTGTTAAATATCTCTAACGACACTGACTGTCATATTAGTTCAGAAAGACTACACATGCAAAGCACCTACCTTGCCTCATCATCATCATCATCCTCAATGTCGTGTTGTTGCTTTGTGCACGGGTCTATTTGAACGTGGCTTAATACGACTTCAGTTGGGAAAATCCCTCTGATGTCTTGGCAGATACCTCTTCGCTGAACAGCAATGTTGTGTGTGTGTTATGGTGTAATTTAGTAAATGACATTTTTTTCAACTCCGTTGCCTAGAGAATTGAGCCAAGTTTGATTAGAGGATAATAGCAAGAGGCCAAGCTCCGTCAGTTCAGTTTGACATCCGTCAATGATTACATGTGGATGGATTATTAATGATTGGTGCCTGATCAAACATGACACGTGTCACCTCTCTGCTGTTCCATTTAATTGGCTGTTAAATGTGTTTACAAAGTGCTGTCATTTGTTATAAAATATTCTGAAGGAAAGATAAGACTGGAATACCTGCAGGTTCATGAGGTTTTTGCCTCTAATAATTTGTTCACTTCTTTTGAGATCCAATTAGATTGTTTTTGTTTAATGCTAGAGAACTCCTGGTATAACTGTTTTCGCATCTGCATTAAATTTCATGACATTTTATTTTACCTTTCATAACTTACCCTTATGCTACTGGGTATTTTCCAAACCCACTGTGTAAAATAGTTTACTTTTTTCATTAAATTTTAAATAGAAGTACTTTATATAGGGGCATGGAAAAAAAATCTATAATATAAATGCACACCCAATGTATTACTGGCATCGTGTGTTTGCAACGGATTGTATAACAATGGTGCTCATTATGCCATCCACCTCATTAGTCATTGGCAACGCACGCAGCCTTACAGGAGTTTTGTTAATTTGTGAACGTGAAATGAAATACGTTGCTTTTTAAGGGAAATTCGTACGTGCACGTACGCGTGCGCTTGTGTGTGCGTGTCCGCTGGGAGACAGCTGTATTTTTATATTGAGCCAAACTGAACGAATTTATCTAAAATATTTTTAATTTCATGTTAATGGCTGATGTCGTTATGGCCATCTAAGTACCGTAGCAGTTGTGCAGACTGATGCCTGAGCTCTGAAGGCCAGACAGGCAGCCATGCAAGAGACCTTCACTCTGATATGTGTACATTATTTAGCAATATAACCTTGAAGGGTGAACAACGTGTACTGTCATAGCTGGAGCTGTCTGATAAGAACAAATTACTGGGCTTAAAAAATATATTTATTTGTCAAAGTAATATTAAAATGAAAATATCCCTTGAACTTATGTGCCAGTGAATTGCTTATCAGGTTCAGGCAGGGGGTATAATGAATGCGAGTGATTATAATCATTATTAGCATTGCTCAACCAGAGAAAGTAATACAAGTTCTGTGCCACAGAGTATCTTGCCCTGCACAGCTGTGAATCAATGTTCTCCGTTTAATTTCATCGCAGTTCCACAAATGTAAAGAGACCGTTCTAATGGCGAGACATGATTTAGGATGGTTCAAAATCGATTACTGGCATGGGGAAAATGCTGCTGGATCTAATGGTCATGGCCAGAGTTTGTGTAGGGGATATTCACATGTTATGAATAAACACAAATATTAACTTCACTGGACATTACCTCATAGTATTTTGTTGTAATCCTCTAATTTCTGCTAGATATCAGTTAACTATACACTCATTAGTTAGTAGTTTACATAATTCATACATACATAATTTTCAGTATGCACATTTCTGTGTGGGTGAGACATGTATTTTTTTGTATTCATTTGGAAAATCATAAAGTACATAAGACTCAGACTAGGCTCAAAAGAAAGCTGTCTCTGGTGTGGACCAATCAGTTTCCATGACAATGCATATATTATCAGAGTATGTTTTTTGTATTCTGAACACAAGTATTGTGGTTAATGCAGACATGATTCCTTGTAAAAGGTTTCAGTTTGGTGTTGTAACATCTTAACAACTGTTTTGTTGCCAGAAAAAAGGGAAAAACCTATTCTCATCTTTCTTTTGAGCCTAGTCTCAAAACGGTGTTGGGCCAGAGGACACCTGTTTATATCTATACTCTTTGCGGTACGTTACAGTGACCAGGTTTTCCATAAAAAAATTATTGAATAAGCACAAAATATGTGGAATATGAGGTTATGGCCATACATTTTGTCACATCACTTTTGTTTGATATATTGCTATTTCCAGCAGCTCGCTGGATAACAGTAAAAGCCAATTCACGTATTTTTTTGTAATGGAAGCTCTGCAATTCGGCTACTGCCACCTTCCCACGTGATATCAAGAATTGTGAGATGTATTGTGGTTCGAATGTCATTGTAAAAATTTGTACGTTAAAAACTGTGATGACAAACTTCACAGCTATAATATCCTCTTCCTTGCCAAGAACATGCTCAGTTGTAACATCCATAGTCCCTTTGCATTCAGTATGATACTCAAAGAATGCGTAGTTTCCGTTGGAACCACTTAATAAGCGGGCTGTCCATTGAAGGTATCATCCATCATTAAAGGAATATAATTAGACAGCAGTTTAAACCGCATGGTTGAGTGTTGGAGAATGCCAACTGTAATGGCAAATCAACCCTAAAAGGCTTGATTGATCTTCAACAGCTCCTAACAGAGGCGTTTGAAACAATCATAGCCGATATGTTGGCGAACGCCTGGAACTCAGTCAAACCTTGATGTTGCGTGTGACGCCAACACCGTAGTGGACATGTGGAGGTTCAGAGGGATGAAATACCATCAAATCTTCATGTCACCTAGCGTGTGTCTGTGTTTGTAGCCTCACTCCTCATTCTCCGACGTGGGATGCTGTAGCCGATGAGAGTGGGCCTGTCGCTTTTTCCCAACCAACTTGAACACCTCCTCTGTCAGCCAGGGTCTCTGGGGAGGTCTGGACCATGTACCCAAAGCAGCCATTGCAACTGCATGAGCCACAGTCCTAAACTTCGCCCATTTCCCCTCGACATCAGGAGGAGTGGGGGACGATGCCAACCCCAGCCGCAAGCGATGATTAAATTCTCGCTTGCAACTTTCATCAGCTAGCTGAGACCATGCCACTAAGGGTTTGAATGGGGTCCTGGGTGTACACCCACAGATGACAAGTCAATGGTCAGTGAGCAGATCAGCTGCACGGTAGGTCCTGGTGTCAAGGACATGGGCCCGCTTCCGCTGTTCCGTCACGATGTAGTCCAGCAGATGTTCTTGCTTAGACCCGGCATGCATCCATGATGTTGTGTGGATGCGCCAATGCCGGAACAATGTGTTGGTAATTACAAGCCCATGGGCTGCACAAAAATCTAGCAGCCTCCTGCCATTGTTATTGAGCTGATCTGGCCCATGCCTTCCAATCACTCCAGACTAGGTGCTAGCATCATGAGCAACTCGGGCATTGCAGTCACCCAATAAGATGACTCTATCCCGAGGGGCCACTTGAGCTAGCACCTGTGACAGGAGGTCATAGAAGGCATCTGACTCATCGGCCTTGCCTGCATCCCTCCACGGATGCTCGTCTTCAGTGGGGGCATAAGTAACTACGACCACCACTCCCCACCTCTGGTTGATGGGAAGGCGAGCCCAAAGTAGCCTGGGGCTTACAGCTTCCCAAACCTCACCGCCACGCTCCCACGCCCTCTTCATTCTTTAGTTCAGAAGAAGAGCCACTCGCTGTTGTTTGGCAGTCTCCTGCCCCGAGAAGAGGACTGTCCACCCCTCATGGTGGCAGGATCTAGAGCCAGTCCACCGGACCTGCTGAATACCACAGAGATCCAGGTGGTACCGGTCCAGCTCCCGACAGAGGAGTGGCAGCCTCTCCTCCGCAGTGAGCGTTGGAACATTCCACGTAGCCACACGTCGTGGTTTTTTGTTGTTCTGTAGGAGCCCCGAGGGTAAGGATTCAGTCTCCTGGCTCCGCCACATGGGGTTTGGCCAGGAAACGTCATAGACGCCTGTACCCCTGGGGCCTCTGGCACAAGCTTATTAATACAAAATTTCATTCGTGGTTTAATGGTAATTAATTGAAGGTGGAGGGGTTACCATCATCATTGGAAAGAACGGTGCTCCAATCTCCGACCCCCAGGAACATGTTTGCAGATTTTCTGAGCATTTCTGTGAGGTCCTGGGGGAGGGGAAATCCCTCAGCCTGGAAAACACAAAGTGGGGATGACCCTGGCGAGGCTGCAGTGCCTCAAATATTGGAAGAAGAAGTCACCCCCTTTGAGTGGCTGGCTGAGGTGCCATCTGTTGTGGAAGTACTGAAGGCAATCCAGAGTCTGAGACCGGGAAAGGCACCGGGCAGAGATGATCTCCCAAGCGAAATGCTGAGGAAGGGTGGCGTTTGTGCACAGACTGCCCTACATGACATTGTAACAACAGTCTGGACCACTGGATGGGTTCCGCAGGATTGGAAGGATGCCCTGGTGGTCCCCCTCTTTAAAAAGTCTGTGTGGTCCCCCTCTTTAAAAGGGGGACCACACAGACTGCAACAACTACAGGGGCATTTCACTCCTCAGTGTTCTGGGAAAGGTCCTGGAAAGGATTATTCAACATCGCTGAGGAGAGGCTTGCGGAGCCCCAATGCGGTTTCAGGAAAGGGCGGTCCTACACAGATGCCATATTTTCAGTCCGTCTGCTACAGCAGAGATGTAGGGAATTCCAACAAGACCAAATCTCTGCTTTATTAACCTGGTCAAGGCCTATGATACCATCAGTAGGCCTGGGCTCTGGGTTGTGTTTCGGAGTCCCTGGCACTCTGCTCATGAGCAATAAGTACCTTCATGATGGTGAGCGGGCCCAGGTAAAACTACGTGGCTGGGAATCGGAGCCATTTCCTGTACACCTTGAGGTGTGTCAGGGATGTCCTCTGGCTCCCACATTATTAAACCTCTATTTCGACCACGTAGTTCGTGAAGCCTTCAGTAGCTGTACCAGAGGAATTTCCATTTGGTACATATACAATGGGAGGCTGATCGATGCCTGGGTGCGGTCAAGGGATGGCTCCCTATTGCTCATCCACGTCATGTATACCAATGATCTGGTAATTGCTGCTCACTCAGAGGAGGAGTTGGAGGCGCTGCTGCTGAACCTGGAGCTTGCCACTAAGAGGTGGGGCCTTCCTATCAGCCCCACCAAAACTAAGCACCTGCCTGGGTATTTTGTACCATCGGAAACTCCACCCCCACAACTCCCAATTGGTGATAGGGCAGTTGTGAAGAGAGTGGAGAGTTTCCCATACCTGGGCAGTGTGCTCATGACCGGCTCCGGTTTATCAGTAGAAGTCTCACTCCGAATCAGTCGAGTGGCATTATCTTTTCATCAGTTGCGTAACGCCATGTGAAAGCTACCTAGCCTGTTGCTCCGCACGAAGTTTCAGGTCTTCTCAGCCATGGTCATTCCCTCCCTTCTTTATGCTTGTGAAATGTGGACCTCCCTAATGGAACATCTTCACCAGTTGGAAACATTTAGGCTGGCCTGCCGACGATCCATCCTGGATTTAACCAGGCTTGATTGTGTGAGGAGCTCACAAATCCTTGAAAGAACTGAACAAAGTCCCATTGGTGAGCCTCTATAGCAGGCAAGGCTGCATTGGCTGGGTCATGTCGCCCGCATACAGCTTTTGTTCGGCCGGATCGAGGGGGCTAAACAGGCGTGGCATGGGCTAGAGAAGAGATGGAGTGATGTGGTACAGGAGGATGTGAAGCTGAGTGGACTTGCCGATGACTGGTACCAGCGGTGTCAAGATCGGCCTCTGTGGAGGATGCTCGTGAAGGATGCTACTGGGCAGTTGGAGGCAATCGCCCTCCAACAACAATGGAGGGCGGAGGAGCGACACTCACAACAACGAGCGGAGCGCCGGGTGGCTAATGGACAGCAAGTTGGCACAGTAGGGGGCACAGGTGGTGCATCAGGCAGTCATCTCAGTCAGTCGACCTGTGGCATCTTGGTCTGCCCCATCATCTCCTACCAGCGGGCGTTCGACACTTCACGTGGCCACAAAGTGCACATAGCCTGGCACAAGCATCGTGGTGAAGTCACCGCCACTTAGTGGCGAATGGCGGTTGTTCTTGTTGTAGCCTCACTGCCAGAAATTGGTGAATGGCAGCTGTTGTTGTTGTCTTTGTAAATATAGTGACCGAGCTCAACTGTTGTCTCATTATAATCCTTTCTTACCTTTTCAGACACCATTTACAGTGCTTCTTTCGGTTTAATATTGATCTGCAATTCATGTTGACCTCTGACCTTTGAATATATATCTGGTCAGCTCCCACTCACCTTGAAAATGAATAAATCATGAGTTTTTTCACAGTGAAATGTGGTTACTGGTAAGCAGCTTGTGGTTGTTAGGTCACAGCTTCTTGAATTATACGAGGATGAAGAGGATTATAGTTTCCATTACCAAAATAAATGCAAAAAGCAGAATGAATTGTAATGGCTTGCAATACAGATAACGTAGCAGGCTTCCAGCAATATATTTTTCCCCCTAAAAGTATTTTATGAACAAAACAATTCATGTGCACAACACCGATGATATGAAAAGGGGGTTGACACCAGCACAAACACACATTATGGATTAAAGTGCGATGGAAACATGTCTAAATCGCACGTTTCAATAAACTATTTTAATAAACTCTACAGCCCTGGTGTCTTCCTAAGCTCTGATACCCATGTAAGAGAAGGGAAAAAATTAACCCGTAAAAACAAAGTTTTTCACTATAAATCCTTTATATGTGTGGTGGCTAGAGTCCTCTCGTCCTCTGGCTTGAGATGGCTGCCACCTATGGGTCAGATGATTGCCTGCCACCATTAAGCAATTGGTAATTAAATAAAAAAAAATTTCCAAGGAAAACATTTTTCACGAAATTTAATTGTCACGCACAACGAGTCTGTGTGCAAAATGTCAGCTCGATTGGATCACGGGAAGTGGGTTAAAAAACGACCGAAAGATTTGCACGGTCGTAAGCGCGCAAGCAAGCAAGCAAGTGAACTTAATATAAAGGATTTAAAAATGGAGGAGTGGTTGCGGAGAGGGGGGCGGCAGTGCCTAAATGCCCCAAGTGAATGCTCTTAAGAATCAATGCTCACTGGAGGAGAGGTCGTGAAGATGTTCCATGTTTGGTGGTAAGCTTCCTCCCTGCCCCTTAGTTTTGCACTTAGATGCTCTAGAGTTGCATTTTTTGACAATTTTTGACAATTTATTGGCCCATTACAGCAGTGTTGGTGGGGGGGGCTTCCGGCAATATCTTATCTATGTTTTTGAAACATTTTAAACAAACTAATCAGCTCCAGTGTCTCCCCACTCAAAGTGCCCTGTTGATGACCATGAGGACAGTGATGGAAATTCCATATTTCCGTGGCGGGGGGGGGGGGGTCTCTCCGGGAGAACAACAACCGGTGGCCTTTCGCAAACCGGCACTCGTCGCACTGACCCTCGAGCAACCATAGGTCGAGTCGACCTCTGACCGGGATTTGAACCGGTGACCTTGAAACTGTGAGTCAAGTGCTCTGCTGTAGTGCCATGAGGCCAGATTAACATTCTGTCTGGTAGTGCCCCCCCGCTCGGCCATGTGCCTTAACATGCTTTGTAAATCACGTACGTGTCACATACGTGTTAAACAAAACAAAAAACCTTCAAATCGTGGCACAAGGTGTTTGGGCAGCCGTCGTGATCTGCTGCCATTAACTTTGGTTACACCGAGCGTGCCTCTGTTTTTAGAGACTGCTGCCACAGCCCCTGTATGTACAGCAGCATAAGGCTGGCGTATTTTTTTCGTTGTTGCTTTGACTATGCGGTGTGCAGTCCGGCGTATAGCTTGATACAGCGCGCAGTAAAACCCGCCTAAAATTCGTGTCAATAGAATGAACAGTGGACTAATTGTTGAATGTGCGCGGCAGAGTAACCCGCGCTTACGAACTTGTAAATGTGCGGAGCACACAGAATGTATTTAGCAGATGTGTTATTTTGTATACACAAAGTCTGTTCTCTCTTGCTATTGAAGCAAGGGTGCGTGTTTTGTGCACCCTTTATAACCCTCATTGGATAGTATTTTTTTTAAGTATTTAATACACAAACAAGTCTAATGATGTGCAGCTACTCATGGCGTTTAACACCACAGAATAAATATGTGCTTACATTACGTGGGTTTTTTTTATTTTCTTACCTACAAAATATATTGTTTTGGGAAAACTGCGTGATGATCCAATGCCGTGATAAATAACGAACGATGTAAGACTTCACTAAAGCATTACTGCACATACTGACGCTTAAAATGATTCGAATATAATGTTTTTTTGGAGACAGCCACAGGCTTCACAGCAGGATGAGATTTCACAGCAGTGGGATAATTTGTTTTTTAGGGCTGGCAAAGCGATTGCCTGTGGATCTTTTTGGCAGCAGATCAGATGGGGCAATTAAAAAAAAAGCAAAATATAAGTTTGCCGTCGCGTTTTTTTTTTGTGGTGACTGGGTCATTTGGGGGTTTTCGGCATTAAGTTCTGGCCAGAAAATTGTTTTAGCAAAACAAACTGTGGTAAGTTGACAGGCTTAGTTGGAGTATACCTACCTCTGGAGCAATACATCAACTCGACTTGGATTATATGTTTTGGCACTCGTGACTGTCCCAAAATAGAAGTGGTTTTGAGGTGTTAGTCCCAAGAAAGACGTTTCGCGTAAATAAACAAACATCTCTTGGGCAATAAATTACACTCATTCACTAACTTTGTTTCGTGTTTGGGTGCTAAGTATTCAATTTAGAGAAAAAAAGAATACAAGTTTTGTTACAGCTTTTTTTTCCAAGGATATCATTATACCCCAGCGTGCAGCACTAGTATCCGAGGGACAGTTAGCTTGTTGTTTGAGCGTGTATTTTTTACTCCGTGGTTTTGTTTTGCTTTCTGATGATGTATGGGGAGCCAAATTTGCCACAGCAGAGCACACGTGTAAACCCTTAAGCTGCACTCTTTAAATTACATTTGGATCCCTCTGGGATGAATGAATTTATTCACTACCTTTACCTAAAATGACCAAAAAGTTGCTGCGGAGTTGAAGTTGTTCCAAGGAGACGGAACTTTGTGAAAGACTGGAACTTTTTCTACTTTTTTGTCTGCATAATCGTTTTTTTTCTCCATGAAGAGAGATGCATCAGCAGTGGTTGTGGATTTCAATGCTTCGATTTAACGCGCATGTTTGGATTCCTTCATTAAAATAATTGTTATAATTTCCAGCCACTGCTCGATGTAGCACTCTCCATGCCGTGTATGTCTCCGGGGATGCTCGGCCATACTTCACCAGGATAGCCGCGGACTGGGGAAAGGGTGTTGGAGTTGAGGGGCAGGACTGGTCCAGATGTCACTCAGTACTGATGTCAGCAGTGGCTCAGAATTAAACTTAGATCACCGGGTTTATAAGGCACTCCTTCCCATTTTGTTGTCATACTTGGAATATATTCTCTGCTATTTGCATGTTTAAACACGAGCAAAAAAAACGTCATGCACACCAAGTTTCCTGAACAATTGAACATAGATTTCAGAGGGACACAATTGGAAAACACATGAGAGTGTGTTTACTTCAGGCAGCAACTGAAGGCAGGCCATGACTAAAATGATGAAATAAAGAGGCATAGGAAAGTCGGTTCGGACTGCTTTTGGAAATCGCTAATAAAAATCAGCATGCCAATTTGGGTAAAGAAAAGTGTTTAAATCAGTTTATATTACTGCCGCGGTGATGTTTGTAAATGTGGAAATGTTCATAACAATTTAACTCAAGTTGAAAAGTTTGCAAAGAAACGTGGAGAGATATGTTCTTGAAAATAAAATAAGGCATTGAAGACGAACACCTGGGTATAAAACAAGTTAGGGCGATTCACATTGCACCTCCGATTAGCATGGTTGGCTATGTACCGTGCGAAAGAAGTTCAACATATGTACGTGCATTGCTTGTGAAGAAAGGTAAGTGGGCTTGGGCAGGTCACGTCACGACGAGAATCGATGGCTGCTGGTTGAGACTAAATACGGAGTGGCAGCCAAAGGCGCAAAAATGCATGAAGGATGGAATAAGGTGCAACGCGAGATCGATTGTAAGGTTGTGAGAGATTGTGATGGGTTTGCGAGGCCTTCACCCAGCAGTGGATAGATCATGGCTGCCGCTGATGATGATTTGTTCCAACATAAAATTGTGTAATTTCACTGCAAATTCGAAAGCCTTATATTGGCATTGCATTCTTAAATATTCCAACTGTTTCACTTAGAAAGACTTAAATTATATCAACACAGCAAATATCAGTAGACATTTTTGCAGTTTTTAATGGATAAAGGTAAAAAGAATCAACGGAATTATTTAATCAACCACTTTACCCCATCGACCCTGTGAGCATATTTAGTCAAAGCGCATGTGCTAGTGTGGGTGAGTGATTGGCAGGGAGTTGGTGTAGGGGGAGATTGCATCGTTTGTTCATGAAGCTTTTCTTTGAATAAAAAGTGTGCATCTATCGCTGCAAGGACGTTTCATTCGAGCGACATTCTGTGAGCTGGCAATATCTGCCAACAGTGCAGTGCAGATTCACTCATTCAGCTATTTTACTTGTATGCAAATGCGTGAGTGCGTAATGTGCGCAGTGTGCCATGGGCTAGAATGTTTGATGAGAATACAAAGTCCCGTCGCTTGCTTTCTCATAATTTCCCTTTGATGTGATAGCACATTCACTTTACTAAAAAAAAATTAGTTGAATTAACAAGAAATCTAAGACTGAGTCTGTGGACATTTAAAAAATGCGCCTTTAAACCTGCTGATATGCTTCCGCTTATTAAACTTTTCGTTCATTTAGTAAATTATTCTTTTAGAAAAATTGCTCTTGCTGTGTCCTGTACAGCGCTTTGAGATCCTTCATGAAAAGCCGCTATATAAATGTTATTATTATTTAGGAAATGTACTTGTTTTTTTATTTGCACAAGTCCTCCCATTTATTCTGCTCTTCGTGCAATAATTACAAGTTATATCAAATCTGTGATTTATATCGATCGCCCAAAACACCAAGGTCTATCAATCTTTGTATTTCACATTGAGAACTCATATAGTTTCAAATGTGGCCGACGTGCCCAGGAAATATCATGTCTAATCATTTTCATGCACCTCACCGTTTCTTGTATAGTGTGTTTGTTTATATGCAACGGTTAGCATGCTGCCCTACAAACACAGTGACCTGAGTTCGATTCCCACTCACATCAACCAACACCAGTGACAATTATCTGAACCGGTCTTGGGCCTTCCCTTGGTCGACTCAGCCTCAAATAAGTACCCCGGTGCGGTGTGGAGTAAACATCGCCACTTGGGAGGCAAACGCGGCCGCGCCCGCCTTCATAAGTGCTCGCTCACAGTACTTGCTCAAAAAGGCTGCTCAGGCTATATGGGGGATCTCTGTCTTGTGCATGTGCAATATCTCATGCACAACCACACGCAGCAAAACCATTAGAGGAGACATATGGCTGCGGGTGCATATAATTTATGAAGAAATGGAAGTTTTACACGCACACATAATGAAAAAGTGAGCTCTAAACAAAGTTGACAGCCAGACCGCTTGCCGTTTAGCGTGCAAGACCTCCGTCCCGTCTCGTGCCGAGAGCCACTGTTGCCCCCATCCACCGCCACTGCACTCACCACTGGGTGGACAACACCTCTCAGTGTGTGCCGGGCGCAGGGGGACGTAGAGACCTGTGAACAACAACCATTCATCAGTGGCTGTTTTGTTTTTTTGTTTTTGGCTCTAATCTGTGATTAATCGAGGTGGAGTGAGGGAGGGCATTCGGCTGACTCATGATTTCATAATGCGGGTCCCCACTAATGAGAGGGAGGGGGTGTAAATGAGCAATTTTTAGTGGCTATTTCTCAGCTGATATTCCGATCTTGTTTATTGAGGTGTAGACATATTTATTTAGATGCTGCCGTCGTGTTATGGTCACCACGCTGGACTTGCAATCCAGGGGCGACCAGTTGGATCTCACCGCAAGCCAGTTGGGACAATTGGAAGGTGTCTTAAATCCCTCTGCGTCTATCCTCCCAGCAGTATGAAGGGGTATTACCTCGGTTCGTCGATCGACAGGTCAGTTAGTCGGTAAGGGGAGTTAGTCGTGGGCCAAAGTGTGGGTTTTCCCACCCCTTCTAAGTCATCGAGCCAGTATGGAAGAGGAGCTGAAAGTGCCTTCTGGAAGTGTTCCGTAGAGCTTAATCTAAAGAGCTCTTTTAAACAGCTTGGCACGAGCAATCAATTGCAGGGCTGTACTTTTACCTTTCATCCATTTGAATTGCACCCCACCTATAACATTATTTAAGCAATTCTGACCCGGTTGACAATTTGTGTAGGGAATTGTATTTTGTATTTTAAAATCAAATCGTGAATTTACAGAGCTAAACTCTGTTGTGGCTATATCGGTGAGAAAACACATGGTATTCCATGTAAAGAGTTAAATTACACAAATGTGGTTATTTCTTACATAATGTGTTACATTGATGCATTCGTAGCACGTTCTCTCTTATCTAGCGACGTACGGAAATTAATGTTGGCACAGGCATAGCTTGTGCAATGTGCGTAGTGAAAACTACACATTTGTCAGACAAATGCCAAAGATACACTTTGTTCTGTTCCCACAGCTGGCTTACCCATCCTCGCCGCAAAAAATCACAGTACGCAAATTTCCGCGTAATTGCATCTGGTGTTGTTGCGCGTGCACTGTTTTAGCGCATTCGAGCAAATTCTGCCCGAGCTTTTGGCTCCATTGGAGCTGTCTGCTGTTAGCGCACTGCCGGCGCGTGATGCGCTCGCCTCACTCAGTCTCCGGTGTTTGGCAGCATATTGCCTGAAGCCCAAAACATCACCAGGCCACTAACTACATACACCCGGCGTATAACCACAGCAACCGTGTTATTTGTTTATTGCGAGCGACGTGTCAGGAGAGTGTTTATAACAAGGTTGGAAAGGTCTAAAATGTTCATAGCGCTGTCTGCAGCACTATATCTGAATGATGGCCACTGTTGGGACATTTTGCATGGGGGAAGGGGGAAGTGAAGGAGCTGGTTACTTTGCTCGCGGGGAAGAGAGAGAGAGAGCTGAAATTAAATTAACTTCATTGATGATAATCCGATGGCAAATTAGATACCTGATATCGATCGCAATATGTCAGCACAATTGTGACAGGCTTACTTTTTAAGGGTGTCTTTTGTTGGGCCTTGCTTCAGCGTTATTGAATCAACATGTGTTATAT
This sequence comes from Lampetra fluviatilis, assembly GCF_964198595.1. NCBI lineage: Eukaryota > Metazoa > Chordata > Hyperoartia > Petromyzontiformes > Petromyzontidae > Lampetra > Lampetra fluviatilis. The sequence goes on along the minus strand of NC_136275.1, from coordinate 30,983,853 downwards.
ATTGGAAATGCAAATTGACATCAAGAAACAGCATTTTTATAATCAATGGATTGTAAAAAAACGAGTCCATTATGAACTCCATTCATAATGCTCGTAAATTTTTTCTTTTTTCTTTTTTATAATAAAGCAATTTGTTGTAAATTAAAATAGAGTACTGGATATAAAACTTCCCACAAATTGTCTGATTAACTTATATTACCCCCTGATATAAACCATTGTCACGTTTCATAATAAATTATGATTGACATTTTTTGCTAAATTTCTTTCATGATGAATGAATGTATTTACCAAAAAAATCTTTATTCATGAAAACTTTAATATTTCGGTATAAAAAGACAAAATCATTATTAACATACTGTGCTAATATATCGCTTCATAATTTAATCATTGTCTCTGCTCGAGTGATTATTATAATCATTGCCACTAATTTCAAAGTATAATTACACCTTCAAACCATCCATAATTTTTTAAACGTCATGATGTCCCTTTTTCATTCTCACTGATATTACTTAATCACAATTTGCATATATTTATTTGTTTACGCTTCGTGCATGCTTTGTTAAGACATATTGTTTATGGGATATCGTGTTCATTTTTTTTCATCTTAATTTAGTGCTTGCCTTTTTTCTTTTCCACCAGTGTCACGTGTCAGTGAGTCTCAGGACAGTTTTTTTTTCAGGATAGTGATGATTAGAATGGATTCACTGAGATAGTACAGTGGGACAAAATTATAGTGCCCAGATATATGACGGAAGAACACTCAAACTCCACATTAAATCTTCCAAATCTATGGATTGGACAGAGATCTTCTTTTTGATATCTTCATAAGGGAGGTCCTTTATTGTATGGAGGTATGTTGAACCTCTTTCTCACCATACATAGCCAACCGTGCTACTCGGAGGTGTGGGGGAAGGACCACAAAACTAAAGACAAAAAGCAGTTATAAAGAAATGAGTTTTCAATCAAGAAGATTTAAAAGTGCACAGCTCCCAAGTGGCTTCCTAATATCGGAAAGAAGAACATTCCAGAGGGCCACAGAAGCGCATCTGAAAGCGCCGCGTGATGCGGTGACCGTCTTTATTGGATGGATAGCTAAACGCCGCTGTTAGGATGACCAGATTTCGCGTGATGATCTATGCTACTTTACGACCTCATCCTATGCAATCGTGGACTTTCCTCTTCATTCTGGATTCCACTCCCTCTCCCGTTTTCCTTTTCCACAAGAGTCAATATAATGTCTGTGATCCACGTGTTCCACTTTCTGTCTCAGTCTTGTTATTACTACCGCATGCGCCTGTGCACGCTTCTTTGCACACTCTTCGGTTCCTGTTCCAATGCTTTGTCAGTGTCCATGATTCCGATGCATACGCCATAGAAGGCATCTTACACTCACCAAGGATGCATCCATCCATCGGTGTCACCTCTGGCTTCGAAGGGCAACACGGTCAGTGTCCAATGCCAGCACTGCCTCTGGCCACACGCTCTCGCGATGTTTCCCTTGCCGAGCTGGGTCCACGCTTCGATGTTGTCATTCCACTACCACCACGTCCGTCTTTGTCTACCTTTTGCCCTTTGATTTTCCCAAGAACCAGGTGCAGCAATAGGGTTCCTTGTTAGCTGAGCACCACTTGTATTCAGTAGTCCACATTCATCTGTCTTTGGCTTCCCATTACTTTCAAAGAAACGATCTGATGGAATGTTATCAACGTGTACTTTGTGGTTGCTTTTATTTGGACATCATAGACGTGTTTCTGTTGTGCAGCGGTTGCTGCATTTTGCAGCTTCTTATTCAATGAGTGTGGTCAAGGACGGTCCGTATAAATCAGCAGCACGGCCGCCCAACGAGGCTCAACTCTCTGTGTGCACTATGACATGAGAAAGCACTTGATATTTATCACATCCGAAGACGTGTGTTGTGCCGTGGTATAGGCATGTTTTCGCCGTTGACGTATCATCAGATAAGTCGATAAACTGTGAACTAACTGAATGAATGAACAAAAACCTTATATCCCCCATTGATTTTTGCCGAAGGCTGCGGTTGGGAGGCAACTGAGTGTTTTCACATTCACCATTGGCTCGTTCGGATTGTGACTACCCCAGGGCTCCCCGGGTTTCTTAACATCAGACCACATTCGTTGGTTTTAGTCCGCGCAATTCTTTTGGCGATGACCCAAGTGCTCAACGCTTGCTCAAAAGGCACGGCGGTGCTCGTTGCTCGATGGTGCAAGCGGTGTAAGCGGTGCACAAACGGTGTCATGGTGCTGATAAGTGACTACGTAAATGGGGGGGGGGGGGGGAAATATTTGCTTTTGGATGTCATTTCGTCATCTACAGATTACAGAACACCTTGGTGGGAGGTGGGGGAGGAGACACAGCAGAATATATTCTGATTGTAATTCGATGTCCAATTGTGATTGTGGATGTAGGTGAGAAGGGGGAGTATGGAGAGGGAGACTGCTTGTTTGGGGGGTTGGCCATTGCAAAATTCGTAGGTTCCACTTCGCCTCCCGGCCTCCCACAGGAGAGAGATGGGGCACTGGAAAAATAATGAATTTTTTCCGAGGCCTCTACCCGGCCTCATGGGAGCCGTGTCAAGTCACAGCTTCCCCTCGCCCCGGCTGTTGTGCGGTGCCGAGGCAGGTTATTATTTCTCAATAGATTCCTCAGCCGTTGCTGTGTGTGCGTGGCTTATAATATGATTTCGTTTCCGTGCAGTTTTTTTTATTCCTCTTCCCACCCCCCAACCGGAAGCTTGCTTGCTCATACAGCATGACTAATGCCATTTGTTACGCGGGTTCTACAGCAGCTTGTGTCAAGGCTGTGACTGGACATGCACGCGTGCACCTGATTGGACAATGCTGAATAATAAATATGTTGATGTCAGTTGCCGTCATACGAATACATAAAACAAATGTAACTGTGCGTCCTAGAATTGTAATCGGGCACGTATTAGACTCGGTTCAAAATGAGCCGGAGCCTATTCTTTGTTTTTTTCGGTAAAGTCACGTAGATAGAAAAATATATACAAATAAAATAAATTAAAATATCACGACGTATCGATCGCAACACAAGCGGTCTTCATCAGGAATAGGGGTTAGCCTCTAAAGGCAAACTGTTTATAGAGGTTTGGAGATGGGCGTAGCCCAAGTGTATCAGCAGCACCAGCAACATGGGTGGGGCAGCAATGCCAATGCAGTAACAATGGCAATGCAGTAACTATGCCAATGCAGTAACAATGGCAATGCAAATTTTGACTTAAAGCTTTCGTGACTGCAGGAATTCATATTAATGGGTCTTTCGGTAAAGTCACGTAGATAGGTTCAAATAAAATAACAAAACAACAAAAAACTACGCCGTTTTAATCGCAACACAAGCAATCGTCATCAGGAGAAAGAAAGAAAAAACGTTGTAGTTTTTTGTTATTTTTGTTATTTTCTTTGAACCTATCTACGTGACTTTACCGAAAGACCCAAGAATATGAATGCCAATGCAGCAAAAATTCCAATGCAGCAAAGGGCCGCCAGTAAATCACTGCACCCCGCTCCACACACCACACTGCTGACGGTGGAGGTTGATTGACAAGAAAACACAAATCAAGTCACGACCCAAAGCGGTTGATGACATCTTTCCAATGATTGCTGAGTTTATAACCATCCTCTCGGTTGAAATTGTGTCTGTGTCTGTATATATGGATGGCTTCATGAATTAATCTTTGTTGATAGCCAGTAGGCTTGCAAAGTACCTTCGTCTTAGAGAAATCAATTTCGTGTGAGCCAGCCGCCATTTAAATGATGATCAGCCATGGCCGAAGTATTGGTCCTACCGTGTTTCAAATCTTCCTTATGTTCATGAACACAGTCCGAGACATGTCGCTTAGTTTTCCCAATGTAACTGCTGCCGCAGATACAGCTTAGTTTGTAGACGCCGGGATATTGCATGTCAGGAATCTTTTCCTTCACAGATAGGATCAGATCACGAATTTTATGTACTGTGTTAAATCGGACCTGGATCTTGTGTTTGTTCATGATTTTGGAAATATTTTTGGTTACCCCTGCTATGTATGGCAAGGTGATGATTTTTATTGGATCCTCAGATAGCTCCTTCCTCACGGTTGGGGTGATGGCTTTGTGGATTGTGTAGTCAGAATATCCATTCGCCTTGAGAGCTTTGTGTACGTGTTTTAGTTCACTGGTTAGGTGTTCATTGTCGGAGATACATTGAGCTCTATGGTGTAGTGTTTTGATGAGGGAATTCTTCTGGGATGGTGGTGGGAATCATGTTTTAGGTAGACGTCAGTATGGGTTACTTTCCTGTAGACAGAATGGCTCATTGAGCCATTTGGTCTCTTTTTGATTAGGATATCCAAGAAGGGTTGCATGCTATTCTTTTATACCTCCATAGTGAGTTTGATGGCTGGGTGTATGGAATTGATGTGATTGAGGCATTGGTTTAGAGCCGGTAGGCCATGTGGCCAGATGACGAACGTGTCATCTACGTACCTCTTCCACAAGGAGGGGCGTAGAGTGGATGCCTGGATGGCGTCAGTCCATGCTGCTGGTTCTGCTGATACACTTGGGCTATGCCCAACTCCAAACCTTTATAAACAGTTTGCCTTTAGAGGCTAACCCCTTTTCCTGATGACGACCGCTTGTGTTGCGATCCAAACGTCGTGGTTTTTATTAACTTTATTTGTACAATTTGTTTTTCTATCTACGTGACTTTACCGAAAGAACCAAAGAATATGAATTCCTGCAGTCACGAAAGTTTTAAGTCAACATTTGAGTCGGAGCCAGTTTGGCAAAAATGATGGCACCCCTTCCAGTTCTTTCCATTGTTCTACTGTTGGAAAGAAAATACTTTAGACGGTTTAATTTTTAGTCACCCATATTTAGATGTCTTTCAAAAATATTTTGTGAAGGTAAGGAAAATGTAAAAGTGCAGCCATACAACTGCTTGCTTATGCCACTGCTGGCAGAATAGCCCCCACTGTAGGGAGATGTAGAAAACCCTTCCAGAGGCTAATTTGGCCTACTCTTCCAACATGACCAGACAGCTTTGAAGAGGTGGTAATACCAACATTTTACTCAACCGCACACAATCTGCCGGTCAACTGAGGCAAATCCATGTATTGCTGCTAGCAACAATAATAATTTACAATTATAAGGCGCAATTCATAGACAGAGGCAGGGCGGCGGGGATGATAAAAAAACAAACTTGTAACATTCAGTGCCATGCTGGGAAATCACGTGGGCCACCTTTGCATTGCAAGTCCAGAATGCTAACTAACCGCTACAATATGGAAGCATCCCTCTTGTTGTATGATATCAAGATGCTTCAACAACATGACAGCTTTCTGTCAATCTACTGCCGGATGGAAGCCTCCATACAATGTCAGTGGTGGAGGTTGACCATGCTTCACCACACTGGTCAGTGACGGGTTGGTGAAGCAAGGCGGGGGAGGGACCCATGACTTGCTCAGATGTCGCTCGCCACAGATGTGAGCTGTGTCTGGGAATTGAACTAGGCTCACGGTGCTCGTAGTGCAAAGGTGCTCACGATCGCAACACTTTACCGCCACTGCACCTCAATATATTGCGACGGGAATAAACGGATCCGGTTTGTGTTAATCATTTTGTGTTGGCGTGCATGTTCATTCATAAATCGTGAACCTCCGGAAAACCTGAGAAAATAAATAAAACATGACGTGTGCAATATTATTCGAAACCACTGTAATAGTAACAGTAAACTAGAGACATTTATTATTTTAGGAGAATATTGCTGTGCCTGCAAATGGGTGGATTTATAACATTCGTGACATTTTATTTTCGGGGAAAAGAATTAACCCTGACATCTATTCCATCCAAATGTAATTCCTTTTTTAACAAAATCTTACCGCCTTGTGCGGGCAATGTGGATGCATATGCTCTACAGTTATTTCATCCATGCTACCTCATGACTGTGGTGGCGAATATGTTCTTTCCTCATTTGCTCAATTAAAACGTACAATACGGTAGAGCGAATGCCCTTCGACGTAACGCAGGTGGCACGTCACACGCACCTCTCCTCAGGATACTGAAGAGATTGTGATGCACAGGACACTCAAGGAGAATTGTTCGCCACTTTCGTTTTGCCTTTCAAATAGGTTTTCTATTTCTTTACGTTTCCTGTGAGTCGGAAAAACACACTTAGCCAAGCGAGGGAAAGAAAATCAATATCTTTCAATTCCTCAGAGGGAAGCAGTTACACAATCATCTCTTGTTGTAACTGAAAAAAAAAATCGTATTCTTGGGTCTTTCGGTAAAGTCACGTCTCGGTATACGAGCGACCATTGTCAAATCCCTTTGTTAACCTGTGCTGCAGAATGCAGACCGCAGTCCAAGCAATGTAGACATGGCTGAGACTTTTATTTACAGGCGTTTGTCAAAGGGTTAATCCCCAGCTCGCAATCTCCGATGAAGTAAAAAAACACAACAACGTATCAGCTACACAATAGTGTAGCCGAGGACGCACGTGTTGGTGTAGGTGGGTCGCGGTCATCATGAGATGAGTTGCCGGGCGCACGGCGGAGGCTGTGACGGAGCAACGCGAGTGCTATGATTCAGGAAGGAATTCATTTCAGCCTCGCCGCTTTAAATGTAGCGGCGGCGGGGGGGGGGCAGGGCGGTTGTGTGGTTGATGGCGTGAGGAGCGTAGAGAATTAAAGCACGAACAACGGCAAGTGAGGCGCGCAGAACATGGGTGTCAGCTCGGCGTGTACGGACACGGCAGCCGCTGTGGCTCGTTGCTCGAAGGGAGAGAAGGTCAGTGCAGACAGGTTCTTGGCAGCCATGGGTTCTCGCCATCCGCACCGTACCCGGCACTGCGATGGGGCGCAGACCGTTTTTGGTAAATTGCATTCTCTGCGTCGCTGGAACTCGCCTACGTGTTTCTATCTCTTTCGAGATGAAGCTAAAATCGCAGCGTGTATACCACGAATATTACGGTGTTTATTTCATTCTTCCAGAGACATTTGCACGTGGAGGAAAATTTGTGAACATTCTCCTAATATGTCAGGGAAACATATCTTCAATTTTTTTGTGGATGTAATATCAATTGTGCTTTTTTTCCTATGAATGTTGCACGATGCAATTGAGATGTGAGGCAATGTGATGGCACGGAAGGCAGATGATTATTTGGGAATGCTTTCGCTGCATGCTGTCTGCATTCATTTGCCATTTATCTCTCAGCTCTGCGAGCGACAAACATTCTTTGCACACCAGTGTGTGCTGGTGTGTTTGTCCGTGTGCACGTTTTTCAAACACGCTTTGAAATGGGGTTACTAATCATATTTGCCACCACATAATAGAGCATTACACTTTGTTTGTGTTTTGCATCTCTGTCTGTATTATTTTCATATGAATTAGAGTTGATGTCATATTGTGTTCGTGGTCCCTTATCTGTTCACCAGAGATGCTAGAATTTACTGGATTATCTCAGATGTTCTCATATAAATATTGACAGACGTTTGAAATAAATATGGGCACACGCGAACAATTATGCTTTGGTAATTTGTTATATTACTATTGATTTAAGCGCATATTAACCTTAATATATATGATGCCTGATCATTGTCTTCTTTTACAATGAAAATTACAAACTCTTAGATGATGTTCACAGTTTAACCATATGGTCCAGCATAATATCTGTAATGCCTTCCAGACGGTCGGGTTCCTGGAGAGATCTGCCTGAAAATTCCTCCACCACATTTTTAAATAGTGACATCCATTTAATAATTTTGCTGATCTCAGCAAGAAACACAATTTGTAGAATTAGCTAGCTCCTGACCTTACACTCAGGATATTAACTCTCTTGTCTTTGCCTGTAATGTGCTTTGCCCTCTCTTTGGCTATGGTGAAGTGCAACTTGCATGGAACCAGCCTGTGATCACTTCCGGTGTTGGTTTTATTTGTTTAAATATAAGCCTGTGACAATCATAGCTTTCTTGATGTGTCAGCACAACGAGTCCAGTAGTAGATACGTCCTGGTGGGATACAGGGCAATGTCGGTAGAACTTCCAGGTATTCCTTAAATGTGATTTTGATATACCTGTTGGGTTTATATCCAACAACGTTACTATATATATAATTACATGCTTTGCCCATATCTGGTAGTACAGTGAGATATAAAATGTGAAGATACACATCATCAATATCATCAGCCTTGAGAATTCCATGCTGGATGAAGGCCTCCTGCGATGTAATAACCCACCTCACACCTCCACACGAGCTCATGTCACAGCTCCATCTCCTCGTTTGACTCAGACACATCGTATTCCTTGGATGCCAATCCGTCAATATTATTGATCATTGGCCATCGTACCTTCTCGTGCCCAAGCGCACTCACTTCTCTTAAACGTGTTAACTGTTTAATTTACCTTCGCATTTTAACACGGAGGCTTTCGCGACCAATATCATCCATAATTCTTTCGCATGTTGTCCAATCTATTTGATTTTTTGTTCTGTCTCTCAGTGTAGAGACAGCAAGAAGCCTGCATCTCTCCGTGCTTCTTTGCACACATTTTAGTTTTTTTCTCTCCTATTTTCAACCAAGTTAGGATATATGAATTTTGTTTAGCTTGTTTTTTATTATTATTATTTAGATTGTTGAAGTACGACGAGCATGGAACCAGCCTGATCACTTCCGGTGTTGGTTTATAATTCTCCATATTGAAACTCATTTATTTTAGAACTGCTTTTTGTGTTTAGTTTGTTGTCCTTCCCCCGCACCTCCGATTCGCACAGTTGGCTACGTACGGTGAGAAGTTCAACACCACATAAATTGTCCAGTGAAAGTCAACTCTAAGAAGATCAGAGTAAATGTCAATAATTTTGAAATAGCATACAGTTGTTGATAATGGCTGAAATGCTTTACGGTACAAGATTGTCATTCCCAAGCACGTGGTATGCTTGTCAGCGCCATGCCAATGCCAGCCACATTCAAGCTAATTTGTCCCGCTGATGTAACGTAAATGAGGGTCAGATCCTATCCGTTGAAAATCCGTTGGTTGTTTTTTTTTCTTTCTTCTTCAAGGAAGGATATTAGCGCTATTTCGGTTAATGCTGTCATTTAAACTCGCAGTTGTAATCCCCCAAAGTTAAAACGGAAACTGCGCTTCATTACCAACACAAATAGCTGGCGGCTCGCATGGCCCGGTGCGCCGTGCGCATTAGGCGTGAGTCGCGGTGACATCGACATTAACCCCGCCGGAAGGTCACACGTGATGTTAAGATTGTAAATTTAAAGCATGAGCTGCATGCAGAGGAACACTTTCACTCGTCTAGAATGTGCGCCGTGCTAGACGTGAATCAGGTCGTTTTATTTGCTGGTCTTTTTTTTAATCTGAAAGATGGACAGTATTTATCGTACATATTCAGGAACAAATGAGATTTTATGTGAAGACCTCTGAGAAACGTAGGTCAGATTTACTGCAGCAATTAGTTTAAGACCAGTAAATGTGTATGAGTGACAAATAGAGTTTTATTTTTTATCATGGTACAACATGAAAATGATGATATAAACATGCAATCAATGTTTCATTATTTTTCATATTTTTATTTAGATTTCCATTCATTAGTCATTCACGCGCTTACTTTTTGTGTCTGATATACGCAGCATTTTAATATACATGCTTAATGTATAAGACGGTGAATCAGCTGATGATTCATACTCATCAAAGTACAAATGTGCCACATTTGTTCTTTTCGAAATTTAAAGTGGTAATATTATTCATTTCGAGGTTTTGTTGGGTTAGATTGCGTAAATATAAATGTGTCGTTAAACCCGTCACCACCCGACACAGCCAAATAGTAAGGTTTGTCTTGTTAACAAAACATGCCGTAACGAATTGTCATGTTTTGTTTACGTGAGAAACCTTACTAATTGGCTGTGTCGGGTGGTGACGGGTTTAACGACACATTTATATGTATGCAATCTAACCCAACAAATCTCTGTCATGAATAGAATTTAAGTAACCATATTTTTACTCTTTGTGTTTTCGATTTTGTTTAAGGTTTCATCAGTGTACTACTCTTTTTACAGTATCACAATTATGACCTCTGCATTGCTACAAAAAATGTCCATGTGTACTTGAAATTAAATGCAAATCTTTACAATAAATGGTCGTCCTCCAACCGCTAGTCACCTATGCAGACAAACCCTTTATATATATAACGATTAATATGTATGTTTATCACGTGATTAATATGTGAGAGCATTAGTATGCAACGAGCAAGGGAAGGTGCTCTAAGCCATGCAACCCAGTGGTAATATAAATAGACCATGAACTGTTCATAGCCGATGCTGTCCACATAAGACTAACATGTAACAAATGCATATTTTGGCCACCCATATTGTAGTGCCACTAACAATTTGTTCAAGTGCCCGTCTGAGTGTGTCTATACACAGGCTGCTTCTGCATTGTGTGAGTGTCTGCGTGTGGCTATACGGAGCGTGCATGTAAACGGGGAGTTTGGGCATTGTGGTGTGTGCGTTGCACGGTTATCTTGGACTCCATTCCTCGCCATCCACAGCACCGGTAGCAATTGCTATCAGAATTTGGCCTGAACCTCTGTTAGCTAGAATCAGCCTAAAATTGTTATGATAAGCTTGTGCACTGGAGACACAAAAGCCAGCCCAGGCATGGTGGTGGCCACACCACACCCTTGCGTGCGTGCTTGCCGGCTTATCTTACGTGCGTCCTTATGAATGTGTGACCATGTGAACACGTGTGTGTGTGCGTGTATGTGCGTGTTTGTTTGTTTTTTCGGAGGCTGACCTCCAACGACAGCCTGAGGCACAGGGATGGATACACCGGGAAGCATACGTACAGAGCAAGCAAACTCAATGCAAGGCCCATCCTTCGTAGACACCATTTACTGGGGGTCTGCAAACCCTAAATAAAGTGTATGTCCCGTGATTTCCCATAAGACGGCTTCGCAACCAATTGCAGGAATAACAAAGCATCAAGTCTTGCTTGGACACTGCTACCCAGTGAGTGGCGGTGACGTCACCACCACCACTCGCTGGGTGAATCGCTGCTGCTGCTTCTGCTGCTGCTTCTGCTGCTGATGGTTTTGTGATCATCTCAGTCTGCTTTCTGTGTGCCCACAGGTTTGAGGGGGGCCTGGCGAGATTGACCCAGCGGCTGAACCACAAGGAGCGGCGACAGAGCCAGGGAAATGTGCTGAGTGACCGCCTCGCGTTGCCGGAGGTTAATCGCCAGAGATCTGTCAGCTTTGACTGGTGAGGCTTGCCTCCCCGGGCTCAAACCCTTCACGTCTCACGCTTTCATCTCCACTGCCAGCAATGCGTGCCGTCTATCGGTACAGCAGTCTTACAAACGGTTATAACGTTTACAATATATGTCTTCTTTTACGTTTTATTTCTTTCGTAGCTGAGCTGCGGTGGATTGTTGTTTGAGCACCTGCGATCAAACAAATGTAGATGCAGGGTTGGAGTTGTGTTCAAAGCGTGCTAAACACCTACTGCACGGCATCGATGTGTCTTTAGATGGCAGTGTAGCAAGTGGGTTGTCAGAAGTGATGGAGTGTGACTGATGTTTAGTGATCATTTTTTCTTATTTGTGTGTCTTTTCTGGGCATTCTGGAAGCCTCGAAATTATTTCCTGGGTAATGTATGAACGTACAGGACAGTATTACATGCAGCCTTGCACTAACCCATTGCACTGGGTCTTGTCACATCTCCGCTCTATGTGCATGTATGTTCAACTTCTTTCGCACCATACGTAGCCAACCATGCTTATCAGAGGTGCGGGGGAAGGACAACATACTAAACACAAAAAAGCAGTTCTTAAATAAATTCGTTTTCAATCTAGATTTAGAAGCGCATAGCTTCAGTGGCTTCCGAAAAATCTCACCCTCATTAACATCGTTCTCACAACACTATAATGATGAAACCAAGATAAATGCTTGTGGCAATTCGAATGATAAATGTCTTTGCTATTTAGAGACTCTGATCTTAACAGCTTGTGATATGGCACTTCAGAGAATGACGACCCTATCTTCGCTGACCTCACGGAACCAGTGGCTCTTGAGTAACCAAAATGTCATTAATTTAAACAACGTTGTAGTCATAATGAAACTGCTGTGGTGATTGTCCCATTCCTTTCGAGATGCATACAATAAGCAGCAGCAGCAGCAGCCGTCCTTGCTGGTGAATTCTCACCAAGTGGAGAGTTAAACCACAAATACCACGTCTGCTACATTGAGCGGTAGAATGGAAAGTGAGCAAGCAAGAAACCACCGTTATTTAATATTTGGTGCCGGGTACTCGTTTGTAGCGTTCTGACCTACCCCGACTGGACATCTATGATAAAGAGCTTTATAGCTCATCGGATTCCTCCAGTATAAATAGATATTCTGATTCAGATTTTGTGGGATGGTTCCATATGTTTATCCGATACACAACACCATGTGTTCCATCAGCATTGTTACGGCATTCAGGTTGCTTTTGAAGATTGCCATCCACTGGGAAGTGGGTTTCATAATTGTTTAATGAACACGTTTGAGAGAGTGCGAAGCAATGCTCCGAGGGATTTACATGACCCCTTGAAACTGGCACTGCTCGGGAAATTGGAGGTGATCATTTGTGCAGACAGTAACATGCTTAATTAAGCAATTTAGCGGTAAACTAATGAGCACATTTTACATTGCAAATCACATATTTATCCCGATGTGTAGAAGCTGTTGTGGCCATCTCAAGCTTGTTCATCCTCTTCCTATTATAAGTTAATATCTATGTTAATCGGGTTGCTCAAGACTGCATATTCAGACACGACGTTTGAACGATTGTGTGTATGCACTCGCTGGAGCACGACGTTACTCAACTACATTATATTATTTGTGCATGTGACACCTACACACAGATATGTACTTCATCTACATCAAGTGCCTGTCACCAAATTATCCGGAATGTGTCCGATCTTGTCAGAACTCGGAAGCTGAGCAGGCTTTGAGCCTGCAAAGTGCTCGGATAAGAGACCACACGCTCACAAAACCAGGTTGCCCAAAGCGTTGTGGGGCTACGTGATAGGCAAGAGATAGCAGCAAATAAAATCCCCACTCTACTATACTGTTAGGCTTCGGAGCTCCGCTCCTTCATCAACCTGCCACTGGACCAGCGTGAACGATGGTCCAATAACCCCCAGTCGTGGATTAACAAAAGGGGTGACACCTACACACATAAATGATGAGCTAACCCTCCTGTAGTCTTCATCAATGGATCCTGGTAACTGTGGCTGATTGTCGGTGTGACACTTTGGCTATGCGCGACGTTATTTCGGCGCCGCGTTTGTACCGAGCCGGATATGGGTTTTTTTTTATCGCGCTGACAAATAATTTGTGGTATGCTCTTTTTAATGCGCGACACATGCACAACGTAATTTTGTAAATGATAATAGCGGGTGGACAGCTGCCACCTCTTTGTGTATGTACGCAGCATAGATAATCCTCCGCTGATATGCACATGCACAGAAGCACAATGATATGTCGTGTAGGCAAACATTATAATGAAATAAATGCACCCGGAGCATATGCGCGTGCATACACACACACGACAGACACGGCCCGTTTCTCCCTCGTCTGCCTTTATCTGATGCTAACAGCGGAAATAAATGCAGAGCGTGCAACAGAGATCTCACACCCAGCCAGGGAAAGAAAAAAAAACGCTTTGTAAATGCAGCAACATGGCCAAGTCTCATATTAATACCGCAGCTGGCTGACTGCACGCACACACACACAAGAGTTCCACCGTCAGTGGCAGGCATCGCAGATGACAAGGGGTAGGTGGCTGTAAAGGGATGGGGGAGGGCTTGTTGGTAGGTGCCAGGCAATGCCAGAATTCAGAACTGCTTTGAGTGGACATGGGGAGTTAGGAATTGACGCCTTTGAATTGCTGCCATCCTTCCTCCTTATCCTCCTTCACTGAACAGAAATGCGTTGTGCTCGAAGATTTTGCAGCAACAACACCAACAACAACAAAAACGCCGCAGCTGTCCTCCAGACTGATGACTGTTTGGACGGTTTCCCACAGGACGTGACATTCGTGCCGCCGCAGTAAATCTGCTTCTTTCAATGGATGATTGCTCTATAGACTTGCCAGCGTGGCCACGCTGGTTATCTTTACATGCGCCCTTCAACAAGGAGAGAGTGGTAGTTTGCCTGTGTGTGTGTGTTTGTGCACGAACTGTACAAAATAACATTTCTGTGACGCCTGTTAATCAGGCATATAATAATAAAAATTAAAAAATATACCAGCACATAGCGACACAATGTTCCATTGACAACTTTAAATTACACTCACCGAAATGTTATATATTTTTTTTAGTTTTCAGTTTTGACGCATCAATGCATAATCTTTTAAATAAATAAAAAAGCGAAGCAGTTTCAGCAGCATAATATATATATTTTTCCACGTACAATACAGCCGCTTAAATATTGCGCAGTGGGATACATGCATGCCTGTGTGAATGATATGGACTTCATTAAATTCACCGCTGAATGAGACATTGTGGGCTGACCTAAATTCGCCATCGCCTTGTCCACGGCATCGATTCAAATTAAATAAAGCAAACGCATCATACGCCAATGTACGCGGTTTGCCGCCGACAATATTCGTGCTTGCGCAAAACAGCCGTCGCCAAAATATTGCTCTTGACGGCGGCTCCCGCGAGCGACGTGTCAATGAGTTTGCGTGCAGTGACGCGTGCGATGGGACGCGACGGACGTCATAGTCGACGCCGGCCCACGTCGTTCGACTCAAATGACGTGCATAGCCTGAACATGAATCATTTCTCACAATTATCAGAAGTTGACATTTACTTTATGTCCCACCCCCTTCCACCTACCCCCCACCACCACCACCCCACCCCACACAAAGACAAAGATTCCCCCCTATAGCCTGTAACAGACTGTTGGGGGCAAGTGCTGTTAGCGAGCACCTATGAAGGCCGGCACGGCACACGAGGGGGTGGGTGGCCAGCATCACGCCCGGCCGCATTTGTCTCCCCAGTGGCGATGTTTACGCACCGCACCAGGTACTCATTTTGAGGTTGAGCCGAACCAGCGGAGGCCCAGTTCAAATAATCGCTATCACTGGTGTTGGCCGTGAGCGGGAATCAAACCCGGATCGCCGTGTTCGGAGCACAGCATGCTAATCATTAAGCGGTAGTGACCGCTCCCCACACCCCCCCCCACCCCTTTTAGCCACACTAACCATTCTTTAAGAACGGAAGAGCGGCCTCTATTTATTTTTCGGTGTCGCATTGGCCCTCATAATCGCATACTTCCCACTGCATGCACTCCTACAAAACTATCTTAACCACCAGATGAGCCCACCATCTGGACTGCAGGTTGCGTGGTCCCACGCTAGCAGCTGCGTGCGTTGATCATCATCTGGTGTGCCGAGTGCACATGGTGACAACGCATTTTTTTATGGTTTTATGTAAGTGGGTTGCAAAGGCTGGGCAAGCGAATCAAAGCCTCGGAAGCTGGAACGTTTCTGCGCCGCATTCTTCTTCCCAATCTGTTTGGTTTTGTTCATCGTGTGTCGCGTGGTTTATAGACGCATGGACTGGCCACGGCATTCCGAGTAATTGATGAAATAAAAACATTGCACGCACGCCTGTTTCAAACGGGTTCGGGAGATTTTGAATTGGGTAGCCACCCATGACGGTATCAGAAGTACATTTTTTTTTTGTCCCCAGACGACCTGCTTGTCAGTTTTGATGTGGTTTCCTTGTTCACCAAGGTGCCTGTGCCTGACACCATCGCAATCATTGAAGACTTGGTTCATCAAGGACTGAATGCTGGGGTACCCCCCCTGGTGAGACACTGCTTAACCAATACATACTTCACCTGGAATGGAACCTTCTACAAGCAAATTGAGGGCACCCCAATGGGCTCCCCCTTATCTCCGGTTGTAGCCAACATCTTCATGGAGAAATTTGAGACGGACGCCATCCAGACTGCCACTCTACGCCCGACCTTATGGAAGAGGTACGTAGACGACACTTTTGTCATCTGGCCACATGGCCGGCCTGCTCTAGACCAATTTCTCGACCATATCAATTCCATACACCCAGCCATCAGATTCACCATGGAAGTCGAAAATGATGGCAAGCTACCCTTTTTGGATGTCCTAATCAAAAGGAGACCTGATGGTTCAATGAGCCACTCTGTCTACAGGAAAGCCACCCACACGGATGCTTATCTAAAACCGGATTCCCACCACCATCCATCCCAGAAGAATTCCCTCATCAAGACTCTATATCATAGAGCCCAATGCATCTCCGACCATGAACACATTTCCAGTGAACTCAAACACGTACGCCAAGCTCTTAAGGCTAATGGTTACTCCGACTACACAATCCGCAAAGCCATCACTCCAACCACCAAGAAGGATCCTGTTGAGGAGCCTTTCAAGACCATCACCTTACCCTACATTGCTGGGGTCACAAAAAAGATCTCCAAAATCCTGATTAAACACAAGATCCAGGTCCGATTCAACACAGTACATAAAATCCGTGATCTGGTACCGTCTGTAAAAGATGTGGTTCCAGACATACAGTACCCTGGTGTCTACAAACTAAGTTGCCTCTGTGGTAGCAGTTACATTGGGGAAACCAAACGACATGTCTCGGACCGCATCCGTGAACATAAAGCTGACCTGAAACACTGTAGGACAAACACCTCAGCCGTGGCAGATCACTGTTACAACTCAGTGGGCTCACATGACATTGACTTCTCCAAGACAGAGGTTCTCTGCAAGCCATCTGGCTATCATGAGAGATTCGTACATGAGGCGATCCACATTTACAAACACAGAGACAATTTTAACCGAGAAGATGGATTCTGGCTTAGCAATCACTGGAAGGACGTAATAAACCATTTTGATACACATTAGGGTGGGTAGAATAATACATAGTGTTATATTAAAAATGTATAAGGTATAGGGTGGTTTATAGCAATACAGTATGTAATTTAATGTTGGTTTTGCCTATGGAAGTATATAGTACGGTATAGACGCGTGTGATGTAAGAGAATAAAGTTTAGATGGAAGCATATTATATAATTTTTTACAACGTAGAATTTTTCATGTATTACTTACTGTTAGTAACTCAGCTTATTGTAGAGTATAGTAAGTTTACTGATGATGCTATGTAGTTTATACTTTAGTTTGTCATGCAGTTTATACTGTAGTTTTTTACGTGGTTGTTTAGTAACTACAGCTACATACTATTAACATTCCTTTCCTTTGTTAATGCTCCCCCCCTTCCCCCCCCCCCCCCTTTGATGCTGCTAATCTTGCATAATGCACGGGCATAGTATTGATTTGGAACCCCCCCCGCCCACCTCCTACGCATTTTCCATATGCTGAATTCCTCTTGATATGCAAATTATTTTGTTTAGGCGCTCTTCTTCCCACCTCCCCCCCCTCTAACCCAGCTTAAATATACGCTCCAAGCTTGGGGTGTTTCATTCTTCGCCTGAGGATGGCTGCTTGCGTTGTGGCCGAAACGTCGTGAGAATTGTTTTATTATGTTTTATTTTTATTATTTTATTACTTCCCTTCTACGTGACTTTACCGAAAGAACCAAGAAGATGAGTACATTTTTTGCCAAACTTGAGCGTCGACTGGAATGGAAAAGCGGGTAAAATATCCCTCGAGTAAATAATGTATGCATGCGTGTCCATTCAACTGGCGGACATAACGCTAACAGCGATTATGTTTTATATAAATGGCCGCACGGTGTTCTGGGTTAAGGTTATCACAATGAGGTGGCATGAATGAACCCGAACGGAAATCATGCACAGAGTGGCAGAGTTCATTACATGCCGTTGATTGTGCAGTATTTTCTCTTGTTTATTCGTAACATTTATTATTTTTCGCGTGAATGCTGTCATCTGTGTTTATACATAAATATAAATCGTTTATTCACACGCTCACACTCAAGTGAGTCAGAGCAGCCGCCACTACGGCTGCGTACCACGTTTCAGAAATCAATGATAAAAATATATAAATATATAGGGAAAAGGTAGTAAGAAGGGCTACAACACATTGCTAAAGATGGGAGAGGTGTGGGGGGGTAGATATTGCTGTTCTATACAATAAAATACAAACATCAATGGGGGTTTATAAAACTTTTTCAGGAACAATGTGAAACTGCCGCAAAACTTGACAATTGAGAAAGAAATATATGTGGCATTGTACACACCTGTTAATATAAAACCGGCATCCTTCAGCTTTGGAACCATTCATAGAAGGTATATGCTTTCAAATCGACAGTAGACTCTTGATTGTCCACGCTAATGACGGGGGAGGACGGCCTCAGATAATTCAAAATCGTGGATAATCCAAAAATATTCCTTTTCCCCCGGATCTCCGTGCCAAAAGACACTAAAATAGGTATAAATTTAAACTTACGAAATAAATGATCATAAAAATCACTCAAAATGAAGCACAACTCATGATTTAGATTGTTACTATTTGGATTTAGAAGGAATACTCACGATCGACGGATTGATGCGCGTGCTCAGTGGTAACACTTTCCTGCTCCCGCCCTGAAGAGTCCGCCCACTCAGTGGGTAGCAGAGCCACGCCAATCTTAATCAATCAAACTCTGCCCACTGTTGTAAAGATATGCAACTACTATACTGTAATGGTGATCCCCTGGAATTCGAATTAACCGAAGCACATCTTTGTTCGGTTTAAGCACATGACTTGTAATGAACATTTCCAAGGTTGGCAATGTCCAACTGTTTTTAGATTATTAATTTGGGCCTAAGGGGAAATCCACGAGTTATTCATTCATGTCAGAATCTCAGGTTTTGACATAAATCCGCAAATCGGATAAACCGCACGCGGATAATCGAGAGTCCGCTGTAAGTGTGTACAAAAGGCAAAGATGCGGCGATCGTGTTAATGCTACTGCTGGCTGGAGGGTTTCCACTCGAAGAACTCATGAGAACCTTTCTAAGCGGGCATTTGGCCTACTCTTTCACGACGGGCAGACATCTTGGAAGCGGTAGCAATGCCCACACATTACCCCCACCACACGCAACATACTGATCAATTCACTGGGTGGACCCCTTCATGTGACCCCATGGACAGAGGTGGGGTGCAATTTGAAAACCTTGCCCACTGTTTCAGCATGTCGCGCGATGGGAGATCCAAATGGTGACACCTTTAAGTCCAGTATGCCAACCGTTCGTGTGGATGAGGAACACAATAAATCATTCATAGAGTGAATGGAGGTGATGACTAGAATTTGATATTCATGATGACATATGACACTTGCAAAAAATATAACTAGCTGGCAGGCGTGTGCATTAAAGGCAAGGAAGTCCATTTTTAGCTTTGACTGACTACAAAGAGATACACAAATGCACATACAATCTAATACACGTGGATGTAAGATTATATCAATGTGCTTGACATTCTATTGGACATGCACTAATCACATTGTACACAGCATAACATTAATGTTTTTTTTTTACACACTTTGAAAATATTTTACCCCCAATCTTGCCGAACAGCTATAACGATCGGTGCATTGGTATTAGTTAGCGGTTTGGAGTTTGGTTTCGTTCTGCAGAAATGCAATATATAGAATTTTGCTAAAGCTTAATCGGGTCCTCTGGTAAAACTATAGAACCTGGAGAAAAATCCAAATAACCACGGGGAGAGTGGACATGCAAACTCGAAATATACAGACGTCAGGGTCAGGATCGAAACCACGACCTCCTGTATACCAGGCGAGGTCGTTGGCAGCCACCTTGTCCCCCCAATGCAGGTGCAGTAGGCATTGAGGACAGTGCGGCAACTTCCATTGTTATCCAGCCCGTAGTGACCGGCGAAGTGAAGTATGGTCAAAGCACCCTCACTCCCCTCACGGCTCGTGAGGAGGTCCAACAGCGAGCAGTCGATTGACAAACGGGCGGTACAGGTCATGTGTCATGAGCAACAAGCAGCCTTGTTGGGATCCCCTCCCCTTTCACAATAGAGGCGTGGAGGCAAAGTGAGCAGTTTAACGTTTACATTGTGCCTTTAGTGTATTTGATCATGAGCAGAAATGTATTCGTTGGGAAGCCTGCATTTCTCCTATATCCTGTTTCTGGGAATCAACCTCATCAAATCGTTTATCAGCAATGCATAGAGAAAATCCAGCCATAACGTTTTTTTAAGCGAAAGCCTGTCTTGTTCCAGACGCAGATGCACAGCATGAGATTCAAATAAATAATGACGCTAAATAATTCCCGACAATGATGCGCCATCTTACGTTTTTTTTTCCTTTTGAGAGGACATCTTACGCTAGCTTCCTGTCAGGGATGATTAAGTTCACGTACATGAATGAATGGAAGAGAATAAAGCGGCCAAAGCGTCACGGATCCCCAAGATCACCCAGCCGTCGTGCAGGATCTCCCGTTCCACTTGGACGACGGTGCGACGTGATCCATCATTCCGTAGAAATCGTTGGCAGTGCCAAATGTGGTGGTTGCACATCATCGCGGCGCAGCGATGGTCTCATTTGTTCGACGACGTACACCCGCGTCACCCATCAGGCTTTTCAAGTAATTGCTCGTGACACATCCGAGTATCATTCTCTCCATCTCTGCTGTTTAAAAAGCCCCAGCGCACAGCTTCGTCGATTGTCAATCTGCCTGACAATCGTCGAAATTAAATAGTCTAATGATGTCTGCTTTCTCCTCTCAACAACTATTTGCATCCGCAAAAGCACAACAGACTGTCAAAGTTGAGCTTATTGGAACAAACAAAACACGTGATAGAAATATTGCACTGCCATGGTTGGAATTTCAAAAAGCACGTAATGCCTATAAGCAATCTCTCACAAACATACGCAACATCAACCTGGCAGCTGGCAAATCATTGTCATGTTAATTTGGATGTGCTTTATGTATTTGTCTCTTTGTGATTATATTTTTCAAGTGATGTTTTGTCACCTTGCCATATTTCCATGTATATATATATATTTACAAATAATATATGGCAATTATTATTCTGTATACATAAAACAAAATACAACAATATTGTTATTTTTCATTTAACTCCCATTATTGGCCTCTGAACAAGTCACCCCGAATGCACCCGATCTTGTTAGATCTCAGAAGCTAAGTAGAGTTTGTCATGCACAGTGCTGATGTGGGCAAGCACCATTCGTGCACAACATGCTGTGGGGGCTCTGTGGCAAAGCAGCAGAAAGCAGTGCGTCAAGAGTCCAGTGTTATATTGCACACTACCTTATGTGGTTCCACATCTATGCTCCATACGTATCAGCAACCTGCACTGACGAGCGTGGTAAAGTGAGGTCAAAACAACCTCCATGGGCTGCATGGCCTGGTGCTGACAGCGTTCAGCGGTGCACTGAGGGCTGCACCGTTGTTGGCCGTGGAGACTAAGTTCAGCTGAAAATAAAAGACGAGCTGTACATTCGATTTACTTCTTTCTATCACTAGTTTATATACATGGCATTGCCCGGGTCAAAAACAAATTTCAAAACTACTCTTAAAAATCTATCAGCAGTGGGGACTGACTGTGGTGGTACCTGCTATGATGACAGCAGTGTATACTGTGGTGGTACAAGCTATGATTACATCAGTGCATACTGTGGTGGTACCTACTATGATTACAGCAGTGCATACTGTGGTGGTACCTGCTATGATTACAGCAGTGTATACCGACTGTGGTGGTACCTGCTAATTACAGCAGTGCATACTGTGGTAGTACCTGCTATGGTTACAGCAGTGCATACCGACTATGGTGGTACCTGCTATCACTACAGTAGTACATGCTGACTCTATAGCAGTATTTATCGACTCTATAGCACAAAAGTACTCACCTGACAGAGTGGCGTGGTGAGGCCTAGTCCCGTGCAGAGCTTTCGGCCTCGCCTAGATTGTCCAGCCGGCCGAGATGACACCTTGGCAGACAGGGGCTGGGCTGCTGCCCTTGACCCCCCCCCCCCCCCCAGCCATGATCTCCTCGGCCGCTCTGCAGTAATACCTATGGCCTTTCGTGGTAGCATCTACCGACTGTATAGTGCATTTTTAACGCGAAAGAAAATGTCCCCCTCACTCCCACCGAAGACGTGCGACTTGGCATGGGCCGTCCCCCCCACCAAAGGCGCGTGAGATGGTATGGTCATTCATACGTCATAAATAAGTAAGTAAAAAGAAAGCACGAAAAAATCGCACTCAATCGCTAATTTAACTAATTTTAAGTTGACGTATGTGAAAAGGAATAGTGCTTGCTCACCGCGGGGCTTACGGCGTGGTACCTGGCTATTTTTTTTTCACATAAACCCCACCGTTGGAGAGGCAAATCCTTCGCAAGCACGCGAACAAACACACAAACCCACACACAAACCCACAATGTTTTTTACTATTATATATATAGATAGATGTTGTTTTTTTTAAGAGCGCTATTTTCCAAAATACATTCGAAATTAAGACGTACGTTCATTAGAGGGCTACCACTTTTTTATATTTTAGCATCGCAATAAGGCAGTTTTACTTCAGTAACATTGTCAGAGGCGTTTTTATTTTAACTTGATTCGATGCATTTTTGGTCCATTGCGGGCTTATGAACCGACCATTTTGGACATCGTCTTCCCTCATCCACTTGCTCCCAAAGGTCCTGCACAGGAAAGATGGCGCAGCCGCTGCGCGACGTCCCCTTGCCGAACGCTTCCCGCCGGATGGCTGCGGGCGGCATGGGGGCCCCAGGGAATCCCTCGTCGCCCAGCGCCGCCAAACGCCTCTACCGAAACCTCTCGGGGAAGTTCCGCAGCAGCAGCTCGTCCTTCGAGGAGGCCTGTGGCAACAGCGGAGGCGGCGGCAGTGGCGGAGGGCGCTCGGACAGAGACCGCCTGCGGAAGTCGTCCACTGTAGGTGCCCCGAGGGGAACCGGCTCTGGGCTCTGTCCGTGAGAAACGGGACCCACTGTCGTTCCAAGCACAGTGGTGGTACTAGCCCAGTGAAGGCCCTTAGCAAAAATATTAGCGCCCTCACCTCCCCACAACCGTCCCTCTGAATTTATAAACTCCTCGTGAGATGACAGAAGAGATATAGACAATAGATAGAGATGTAGAGATGTAGTGAGAAAAGATAAATGAATACAAACATGCAGATGTAGTGAAATTGGAGAGGAGCGATACAGACACGATAGAGATGAGAGATAGCAATTGCTTTTGTTGTGCGAATAGCTGGTAATGTTATTAGAATTCGAATTTGGGGTGATATTCGATGCACCTCTGTGCAGCTCCGATTACCATGGTTGGCTACATTCGGTGCGAAAGACGTTCAACATACATGCATACATTTGTTCGTGAATACGGGCCCTCTTGAGCTGCTTTTTTAGCCCGAAGTTTTATGTTTGGTTTGGTTATGCCGGAGCATTACCACTGCCCTAACCCAATGCCCTATGATGCACACCTGCAATCTGGCGAGCTTGTAGGTGGATCGTGCAGAGATGAGGCCACGCTGTGGTGTAGATGCCCTCCTGCAGGGCAATGTATTGCCATGAGAACCAGCATGATAAGTAGGTTTCTGGCAGGAGTTTGAGTATTATTCTCTCATGCTCATTAAAGGGAACTGGCCAAATGTCCCAATGCAGGGCCCTCCTGAAAACCAGTATTGGCACTCAGTAAGGCCTTCCTTGGCAATTACAAACAACATATGATGTAACTATGGGACCCTTTCGCCAATATCAAGATATTGAATGATAAAA
This sequence comes from Lampetra fluviatilis, assembly GCF_964198595.1. Classification (NCBI taxonomy): domain Eukaryota; kingdom Metazoa; phylum Chordata; class Hyperoartia; order Petromyzontiformes; family Petromyzontidae; genus Lampetra; species Lampetra fluviatilis. The sequence goes on along the minus strand of NC_136275.1, from coordinate 30,960,051 downwards.
GAGGCTTTGGCCTTAAAGTCTTTGTTTTATCATTAAACAGATTATGTGTGTGTAACACGGTGCAAATGATTCTGCCATCACCACCGCTTCATTAAACCACACTGACCACGATGGGGATGTGTGGTTGAATAACTGACATGGCATGACTGACTTGGCATGGGGAGGCCTTTATCCACTTTTGGATTGACAAAGGGCTGTGAATTATTCATATTATAAAATGCTGAAGTCCCATTTCCTGTTGGCACTATCTTTATTGACATAGACCTGCGAATGTAAAATGAAATAATGAAATGAAAATGGCACGTGGCCCAATACCCACACGCGTGTGTGTTATCTCATAAAATGCATTGGAGGTAACCCATAGGGCTTATAAATAAATGAAAAGCGTATTAAACGCACATGAAAGCAGAGCAGTTTCTGAGTTTGGAATTTAAAAAAACACGTACATAATTTGTCAAACACCTGGAAAACGCGCAGGCATTGGTTAGGGATCAAATGCCCTGCTAAGCACAGTTTACTCTATGTGCTCCTAATGCTTCGTTGCAAAATGAAATAATTTGGGTTAAAATACATCACTCAAAGTAATCCTGAGCGTAATTGCCATTCGCCAGCAATGGTTCAAGCAAGCCTGACTGATGATAAGACACTGTAATTTGAAAACGGTCCAGAGTTTGTTTCCATTGAATCAATGCTGCTGAAATGATCCACTCCCAGAAGGCTGTGGAGCCAGGGGGTTGTGTCATACTTTAATTTTGTTATGTGGAGATACAGATATAGCAGAATCAGAATATGTATTTATACTGGAGGAATCCGATGAGCTGTAAAGCTCTCTGTCCAGTAGGGGCGGGTCAGAACGTTACAACAACAATATTCTCACAAAGTACAAGAAAGGTAAACAAATCACCCAAACACACAAATAAAACTAAACCATCCTCATTTCAGCAAGCAAAGCCCGCTGTATTGTCTGCTTACCTATTTGTTGGTTATATTCTCACAATAACAACGATTATTTTGTGTTTTTACACGGGTGCAGCAGGGAAACTTCTCATACAATCATACTACTTGCTACCAAGGAGTGTGCATATATGCAGCTGCGACTGTAAAATAATTATAATTTGATTTTATATCACAATACATTACAAGGTCGCAATCATTACACACAAAGTGCTTGCACAAGTGAACCATAACACCTTGCTGATCTCGTCAAGGAGCATCAACCATCATGCAAACTCCGGTCATCCTCGCAGCAGCCTTTGGCTAGCCATCGAACAAAGACGACCACTGCATCGCGTGCTTTCATAAGTGCTTCTGCGGCCGTCTGGAACGCTCTTCCTCCCAATATTAGGAAGCCACTGGAGCTATGCGCTTTTAAATCATCTCCATTGACAACTCATTTCTTTAGCACTGCTTTTTTTGTTTAGTTTGTTATCCTTCCCCCGCACCTCCGATTGGCGCAGTTGGTTAGGTGTGGTGCAAAAGAAAGTTCAACGTACATACACAAAACAGTTTCAGTGTAATGGCATCAATGTTTTTGACAAATGACCTTCAAAGTTAAGAGAGGAAATAGATGTTTAATTTGATCCATGTAAGGCAAGCACACTTTGAAATGTGGTGGCACATGGAAATTAATGATAAAAAAGTAAAGGTTTACATAAACTATCGGGGAAACAAACCGTGTTAATGCTTTTTCGACGATGTTTATAAACAAAACATGTTTTGGTGAAATTCACTCGCTGATAAACACTGCCAATAAACACTGCGGCATTGGAAACACCAGTGTTTTTTGCCCAGCTTAGCCCATGAGCCAAGAGGGGTGGGTGATTGGTACCACTTGGGATGACAAACGCTCCCAATACTCACAAATGGGCAGTATTCACCGCTGACAGTCTCCGCCAAGGTTAGCGTATATAATTTCAGTTTTATGTACGTACAATTTTCTATTTATTTTCATATTATATTCTTGGTTCTTTCGGTAAAGTCACGTAGATGGGAAATAATAAAATATTAAAATAAAGTCACGTAGAAGGGAAATAATAAAATAATACATATTTTTTTATTTCCCTTCTACGTGACTTTACCGAAAGAACCAATAATATGAATCCCTGCAGTCACGAAAGCTTTAAATCAAAATTTTATTTTCATATTGCCTACATGTTTAAAATAATCTTTTATTTTTCTCTCCAAAAGGATGTTCACTATCAATAATACGACAATACTTTTCTTGAATGACCTTTTCTCATAAATGCTATTATAGTAACCTTGCTTTCATCCATATTTTTTATCTCATGATAATATTGTTCGACAAAATACTCATTCGCTTTTGCCACCCTTTGTGGTACCAATAAGAAATGTTTGGGTCAATGGCTCGTGGACCAGCTGTGCACTGCTATCGTGAAATATAAGTGGAGACCACCTCTGCGTTATGGGACCCCTGGAAGATGTACCAACAAAATGGTGATAAATGATCACTCAGCATTTCACGAAACATCAACTCAAGGCTACAACTAATGCTCGCCATTCGTCAAGATGTTTCACACACATTGTGCTGCTCCTTAAAGATGCAACGATGAAAAAGTCGTGCAGAAAGTTTTACAAACATTCGGTGGAACAAACAAATCAATTCACGTCTGTTGCTAGTCGAATGGTTCTCACGCGTTATACGTTGCGGCTGCCGTAAGCCAACATCATTTTGGGCGCATCGCACACCTGCACGTGTTTTCTAAAATTCCTGCGGGGGGTGTCTGTGCATTGGGGGTCGCAGGGCTTGTCGTGCGTCGAGGCAATGTTTGAGGCGGTGGAGCATCAGGACATGGACACAGTGCAGGGCCTGCTGTCCCGCCATTCGGCCGAGGAGCTTGACCTCAGCTCGCCCAACAGCGACGGCCTCACGCCTCTCGACATCGCGGTCATGACCAACAACGTGCCCATCGCCCGCATGCTGCTGACGGCCGGAGCTCACGAGAGCCCCGAGTGTGAGTTGAGCCTCCTGCTAGCCCACGGGCCCAATGTTCATGCACGCTCATACACAACTAAAAACGAAACCTGGCCGTTCGCCAGATGATGCTAGTTGTAATTACTGGTGAAACGTTGTAAATGTTGTGGATTTGCTCTCCAACACACCGGTGTGCTGTACAAGTAACGAATTGGCATGTTCTGTCTACGTGACAAACCTTACAAATTGGCTGTGCCGGGTGGTGGCGGGTTTAACTGCACATTTATATTTACGTGATCTAACCCAAAAACCTCTATTATGGCTGATATTGGTCAGAAAAGCCTACGTGTTAAACTAACTGATAATGAATCAGGCGACGTGCCAGTTGTTTTTCTACTCATTTATTCTGTTGTAATGCTGCCGTGCTGCAATGGTGAGCATACTCAACTTGCAATTCGGCCTGATAGTTGAAAGAATATCAATCTGCCGGGTCCCTGTCCTGCAAGAGGTATAAATGTGTACACCCGAGTAGATCAGTATGGGTATGCCCACCCCTTCCGAGACATCTGGTCAGCATGGAAAGTAGGCCAAGGATCACATCGAGGAGCTCTCTGCAGCGTCCTCCAGTGGACGCCAGCAGTGGCGTGATTTTCAAGAACATAACCCTCGCGAATATCGAGGCCTTACCATATCATACTCCACGTGCACATCGTGTACATTTGGCGATATTCCACAGGGCAACCGAAGGGATATTTAAATTACCTTGCGCAATTTGCCTAATCGTGCGTTAATCTTGTGCCTGTGATGCGGCCACCAATTTTGCAAGAAAGTAGCCTTCATTCAGTATTTCATGCACGTGGAATATGCTGATGTGTTTCAAAGCTTCTGTATTCATACGGTATTCGCAGGTTTGTTTAAAATTACTTACAATTATTGGTGGGATGCAATGCCGATGTTATGCCCGAGGCATACATTGACGTGTAATAACAATGAGAAGGTGTTGATAGTGTGTACTCATATGGTTACTAAGCAGCTCACTCGTTTGACTTTATGTTGGTGTGAATTCAAACATCAGGTCAAGGTGTTCCATTGCAATGTCAGTTACAGAAGAACCCTTAGGGCCCTGGCATAATTTGCTCAAATGTGTTTTTGGTGGGTTTTTTTCGTAACTCAACATTTTGCTGAGTGCTTACGTCTGCGTGAAAGACCATGCCAGATGTATATTTTCAATGCTGCCAATATCCTAGTCATCTCTTCTTTTAATGCTCAGCCAGCACCGCACATCGGCATTCCAAAGGTGTATTATCATTGCGTGCAACTATATCTGACAAGTAAACAACTTAATAAATGGTGTACTGGGAGGAGAAAAAAAATAACCTCTGGGTATTCAAGATACAAACGTGCGCACGGAATTTAGCCAAAGCACTTACTTCTAAATGCAAAAGAAGATGGTCCAGAATAGTTATAGATTGACAGCTGAGGAATGCGACAAGTCCAGGAGTATGCCCCGACACGGGAGGCGGATGAAATCGGGCTACAGGCAGGCAGGCGCTGTGGGTGGACTGTTGCTACATCACAGAATTTGCGATAGTTGACAACAACGTGGGGTGGCGGTCGTCCGGCAGTAGGTGACCGTTGATTACAACGCATCGCAAAACTCGCTGCCCTTGGAGGTTTGGAATTATCAGTCATTGAAGACCCCACCATGTTGAAAAGGCCTCTTTCTGTCTCGTTCTATATCTTGCTTCCCTGAGGCCTTCTCTCCCCCTATTGCTTCGCCTATTTCCCTTCTTTACACACACGGGACTCTGAAATCCTCCTGATTTCTCCACAACACACCGGTGTGCTGTACTCGTAATAAATTGGCATGTTCTGTTTACATGATAAACCTTACTAAATGGCTGTGTCGGGTGGTGGCGGGTTTAACGATGCTTTAATATTTACACGATCTAACCCCAAAACCTCTTATGGATAATATTGGTCGTGAAATCCTCCGTTTTAAACTGATGTAAATTGTTTAAGGGCGCCTTATGAATCTACATTATTATTGTTATGTCCATGGCCCGTTTTTGCGTTATTGCACCTGAATTTTACATGACTTGTGTTTCGTATGAATAGGCGCTAACGCGTGTTCTCACCGCAGTACGAGAGCAGTGCGCACGTGTCCTTGCGCCTGGCCGACGATAGGAGTCAGAGGTCGTGTGGGCAACATTAGTGAAAATCATGTCGCTGTTAACGCGCGCAAGCCGACTCAGCGGTGTGACACGCACTCGCTAAGCACACAACTGCCGCGCGTTGGAGTTCAACGGTTGCGGTCGTGTCAATAATCCCGCAGCTCGACTGTGTCAGAAAGCGTTGCAAGAAAATTACGGTGCCGGATCGCAAGGGGCCTAACAATTCAACCGCCTTGCGATTTCACTAAATTGTCATAATTCAATCTCACGATGTTATTCCAAGAATCTTATTTTTGTTGACTTTAAAATGATGGCGAATCTAGCAGCCTCTCGTGGCTAGATGACCGATGTCAGCCCATTATGTGCACAGCATATTGACAAACATCGATTTATGCGCACGTGATTGAATGCATGTATTGTTAGGGGAAGCATGTATTTTCATCCGTAAATTGGTGTATTTCGTCTAATTCCTGGCAGGGTGCTGAGGATTCATTGTTACACTCCTGGGTGTGTGATGAAGGCGCTGATCATTGCGAGGTGTCACACGCAATACGAGTTGATTATCATAAAACTGCCCAATTCAATCCTCTGGGTGCCACAACAGGTCTCCTTGCTGCCTGCCCCTTGCCAACCTCAGCCACATCCACTTTGACATGGCCTCGCCCACTCAATCACTACCCCTGCCCACCCAGAGAGTGCCCCCCCCCCGCCTCTCTGCCATTGACCCCAACAAGAACAACAGCCATTCGCCACTAAGTGGCGGTGATGTCACAATGGCGCTTCTACCAGGCTAGGTGACCCCACCTGCAGCTCATAGGCACCCTCCTCATCATCATGGCTTGGCTTCGCGAACGAAGATCTAGGAAGGACATCCACGTCTTCTGCAGGCACGCTGGTGGCTGAAGAGGCCTATGCGGGACAAGCAGGTCCTGCCACAACAGCTGCAAGTATAGGTCTCATCTGGGATGGGTGCTGAGGGATCATGGTTCTTCCTACGTACCATCACTTTGCCCCCTGACAACCACCGCCCTATTGTCATGTAACCCCACCCATTTTAAATCTGAAAAATGAAAAATCTCCAAATGCTCTGCAAAACCAGGACTGTCCCGACCAAATCATGGCGTTTAAGGACCTTATTTTAACAATCGACAAATTTCAAGCGCACCAAATTATTGCCATACAGGGTTACCTTTTCGTTCCCCCACCAGCTCATAGATGATACACGTCGCAATATACCGCGTGCAGCCTTGCAGCCTTGCACCCGGTATGCAAATGTTGGACTTACATTCTGTTCTAAACAAGCATGCATTGTTACCGGCTACCTTCCAGTGGTGAGTGCAGCACAATGTGAGATTATTGTGAGCTGTGATAATTCGTTTCGAATCTGTCATCGGTTGTACAGTTTAATTAGTCAGCCGGTGTTCCCACTTAGTTGCTGTTGATTTTTAAGTTTTTGTGACAATTTAGTAATGTATCTCCCCTACGTACCATCACTTTGCACGAGTTTAATTTCACAAATGAGCTCGATTTCAGCACTTAATTAAGCAGTTGAGAAAACAATCAGTCATAAGTTCGCTCGTGGTTAACACCGTTTTACTGTTACTCCATGAAGTCAGCGGCGTGTATAACAAGCACATTCTGTGTTTTGTAAACTGTAAAAAAACAACCAATTTGTCTCCTAAAAAATAACGTCTTTCGTTACGATAATGCGAACTCAACGTGGTTTTAAAGGGCTGTGTGCTTACACCTCATTTGATTCTCCTCCCGGTGCCTGGAATATCTTGGGTACTGTATAAGTCTTCAGCACTTGCACACCAAACGAAGTAGCAAGGTCCACGCTGTCAAATACAATTAACCCGCGCCGCTGTACGACTGGGCAACCCACAGTGCGCAGCCTTGCCAGCATTCACTTGCTGTCTCGTGAAGTTTCAATGTAAAGTGGCTTCGCACGCAAAACACTTCAGATATCCTTCGCTGGTTAACGCTTCCTCAGACCGCTTGCACTTGGTGCAAGGGCCTGCGTGAGAGGAAACTCTGGAGAGGATCGTTTGTTGATCTATTCCTCAACGCTTACCACATTTGCTTGGAATATTTGTTGTGTTTCTAACGTCTCCCCAATTCTGTACGATGCTTTTATGAACCCATGCCATCCTCTGAATATTGTTTGCTGCTTTGACGTCAGTGTATATTTATTAAATGTATTACATTCACAGTTGGGTGAGATCTGCTACACGGCCACCAGCTGCGAAGGGAAACTCATTGGAAATAGACGTTTCAGCAGTTGCCGAGGATAATTGTAACTGAAACGTCTGCTAATGGAAGCGCAGTGGCACGCATACTATCTTCCGTATTCCCAAGCATCAAATGCTAAATGGTGGATCTTGGGCAAGGACCCAAGTAGATATTAACAACTATTTCCAATGAGTTTCCCTTCGCAGCTGGTGGCCGTGTAGCAGATCTCACCCAACTGTGAATGTAATACATTTAATAAATATACACTGACGTCAACGCAGCCAGGAGCCCATCATCTGTTTTTTGGCCAGGTGAGAGCCCACTTAGACGGTAAGTCTATTAAGCAATGGAAGTCTGGAGTAGAAAAACGTTGAATTGGATGTATTACGGGATACAAACAAGGGTTAAAATGCTAAGGCGATGGGCTGGGTGATTTGTTTATCAGATTCCCTAGCTACCACTGCTTAATTATTGGGTTCGAATCTGGGCGGCCACTCGCAATTAAATTAGATTATTAAGTGTAGCAAGTTCATGGTTTCGAAAAACTAAATAAAAATCGGGTTTGCACAAATTGCTAAATTTCAGCTCTTAACATAAAAAGTATCAGTTTTACTGTCATGCATAAGACAATCTCATGGTGAAGAATACAGGAAATATATAGACCCCTTCTGTTTTCAAGATAAAAAGGTCACCTGGAAGATTTTTCAGAAGTCCTGCGAACAATCTCTGCAGCAGCAGTTCTCTGAAATGTGGGGCATACTGCGCTGTGGGATTTCTGAATGAATTCTTCATGCCATGTTATTACACAAATTTCACAGTTGGAATAACTGTGGATAGAAGACAAAAAAAATGAAAATGCTCTACAAGACATGTGCAAACAAATAAAAAAATATAGAATTGTGCCAAAACTAACTTTTTACAATATGTAACAATGATCTTAAATACATTTTATATTAATATTATTATTATCATTCAATCTATTGCCCTTCTGGATGAAGGCCTAACATGTTCAGCCAAGAGTAACAATAACCAGTACATCTGCAATCACTCAAAATAAATAATCCTTCATTTATCCAATAAAGTCTCATTGAGTCTCCAGACTATTTTTCAGAAGGATGCCCTGTTGAAATGGAGTCTTCTTAAATTGCCTCTTAATTATCCCATCTCCACATCGACTCTCCTCTTAACCCCGTCTCATTTCCCCACCTGCAAACTCTCCTCTATAACGGCGCAGCGGTGAGCATTGTTTTGTGACATGTGATTGGCTAACTGGCCCTCTGTCTGACTAAATTTGCCTGCTGCCCCCCCCCCGTCCCCCATTTGCTGCACAGTTGCGAGCACGGGCAAGCGGCTGGCGCACCTGGCAGGGCTGGTGGAGGACGCGGAGCGGCGAGCGGACGAGCTGATGGCCGCGCTGGCCAGCGAGCTGGCCTCGGCCGAGGCCACCGAGTGGCAGAAGCAGCTCCGAGCCTGGGAGTGGAGGCAGCGGCTTTTCCGGCGAATGGTGTCCGGCATTCAACATGCATGTATGCTCACACACAACAACAATGACAACAGCGGCCGTTCGCTACTAAGTGGCAGTGACCTCATCATGGTGCTTGTGCCAGACTAGGTGCACTTTTGAGGCCACGCGAAGCGTCGTAGGCAGGAGGTCACGGAACAGACGGAGGCATCAAAATTGTGTTCGAACCCACGACCTCCTGCGTACCAGTCGGGGGAGATAACATCTCGCTAGCATACTGTAGGGAGTTTGCTGTGATTAAGACACTGAAATACAATTATGGTGATTTAGGTTAACTACCTGGCCCTACTTGGCTACTGACGATGAATTTCTTTTACGTGCTCTTCACTACATGAATATTTGCTGATAATCTTTGTCTCAACATATCCTGTTCAACCATTTTAATCCCTGAATAAACAAACCGCCTTTACATATCAAATAAAAACTGTCACAAAAATCTATAATATAGGTTTTTGGGTTAGATCGCATGAATATAATGTTTCATTAAACCCGCCACCATGTGTCACAGCCAAATATTGAGGTTTGTCACATAAACAGAACATGCCAATTCACTACTAGTACAGCACATCGATGTGTTGGAGAGTATGAACCCACAACATTTACAATTCGAGTACCGTGACGTTTCGCCAGTAGTTAGAACAAGCATCATCAGGCGACAGCCAGAGTTGTGGAGAAATCCTCCTCCTGTTTCTGTAGGTTTAATGAAACATTTTCATTTACGCGATTTAACCCCAAAACCTCTATTATGGATAATATTGGAAGCGACAGCCTACGTGTTAAGCTATCACGACAATTTACTTTAATACTCTACCAGCACACACAAATACAACGTTTTAAATGCAGTAACTATGTGAATAATGACTCATCCATGAGTATTATAAACGTTTTATTTCCTTCATAATTAAGAATTTACACAATGACACGATTGCTCATGAAACCCTCTGTGTTAAAATGGTATCCCCTTATTCCCATACACTCACTTTTGTTCTCATACATTGGCCCAAACATTGCATTTGACACTTTCTAATGTAACACGCATTCATGGACATATTCCTCAGTGATTGCATATCTTGCAATGTCATTGTGCATTGCTATGGAGGTGATATTGCTCTCAGCATCAATTATGAAAATTGACGTAACAAATTGTGTGTTACGTCAATGAAAATTACGTCAGCTTCACAGCAATGTCTACGCATTTTACAGGGCATAGGGCTGTCTGCATTCATTCACATTCAGCATCACACCCCCTGGCTTTTCTCAAAAAAAAATGTTCTTAAACAAATGTCCATTATATATGTTTTTATGTTTTGTTAGTCTTAGAGCAGCAAAAGTTTTTGAGCACTCAGTGACTCTGTCATCTAAAATTGAAAGCTGAATGAAGATTTAATGCAAAAAAGTAAACGGCTTTGTCACATTTCCCAGGACCCTGATCAGACTTCACTGAGCGACAGAACATCGTTTCCGTTATGTAGATCCATGGTTCACCTCCGTGAGTCAAGCCCTCGTGGCACGGCGCTTGTACCCATGCTGAATAGGCACGCAGCTTCCCAACTCTCTCTCCTTGGCAAGGTCGTGGCAGCGGAGACAACGTTTTCACATGTGGTTTCCAACGCCGCCTGATTGCCTTGCGTGCAAGACCCTGCTGTGCCCTGGCTCGGCAGGTGGTGACTGATGCATGCAACACTCCAACTATAGTGCACAGCAAGCCTTAACCCTCTCGCCTCTGAGTGTGTGCGTACGAGCGTGTGTGTGTGTGTCACATTTTGGGGAGTGGTAGTGAAGCGGTTAGCGCACTGGACTACGAACCCAGCGACCCAAGTTCGATTCCTGCTCACGGCCACCAGCACCAGTGACAATTATCTGAACCGGTCCTGGGCCTGCCCTAGGTCAACTTAGCCTCAAATGAGTACCTGGTGCGTAAACATCGCCAATATGGAGACAAAGGCGGCCGGGCTTGGTGCTGGCCACCCACCCCTTCGTGTGCCGTGCCAGCCTTCATAGGTGCTCACTAACAGCACTTGCCCCAAGAGTTTGTTCGGGCTATAGGGGGCACCTTTGTTTGTGTGTGCCACATTGTACCTCTCCGATGTGTTTCCGGGTTGTTCGACATGATGTCCGACGTTTTGCTCAACGTGCTGACAGCTTCTTCAGGAAACGAATCACAAGCTCCCCCGGCACATATGGGAGCGAAATGCCCGGACATCGTGCTGAACAACACGTGGTACGACCCGCAAACACATCGGAGAGATGTACTGGAAAAAAAATCCTTTCAAATGGAACAGCTCGTTTCTGTACAGGACAAAGCTATAGCATTACCTGCAGTTGTGTTTTCAATTTTGGAATAAAGAAGGCATTGAAATGGCAGGCACAGCAGAGTGAGCCATTGGCTGCCCGTGTATTGTGCTATGATTGCAGCTACCCAGGCTCAACCACTAGCTACGGCAATGGGTTGGACCGTGGCGTTTGTGCAGTTTAATTGATTAACGTTTAATCATACACTCGTGATACCCGCATTGAATTATGCTTTGAGAATCAATTATTCAAAGCGTATGCAAATTTTGCCTCGTGGAGTGGATAGATGAAAGGGAAAAAAATGAAACAAAGGAGTCGGAGAGAAATCGACAAATGAACATGATTCTTGGGTTAAATCGCAACCCCAAATCGTGACAATTCGGTAAGGTGTTGGGGGTCAATGATGAGGGCACATTGTTCTATGCCTACAAACCATGCATGGTGTTGGCTCAAGCTTTGTTACAGTGCGGATAAAATTGGCTTTAGCGAGACCAAGATGGTAGGGAATGAGACATGGTACTGATTCCACTGCTACCCAGAATCATGACAACCTTATTAGACGCTCATTTACAACACTTGCCCCGACAGTGTGTTGTGGCTATACCGGGGATCTTTGTCTGTGTATGTACGGTGTGCATGTGTCTGCGTGTCTTTTTAAGTCCATGCCCATGGGAGCGGTAGTGTAGAGGTTAGCGCGCTGCCCTGCGAACTTGGAATCCCGACTTTGATTCCCGCTAACGGGCCAACATCGGTGACGAATGTCTGAACCGGTTCTGGGCCTCCCCTAGGTTAACTCAGCCTTAAATGAGTCATCCGTGTGCGGTGCGCAATAGCCGTCAATATTGGGGAGAAAAATGCGGTCGGGTGTCGGTGCTGGCCACCCACCCTGCCGTGCGTCGCGCCGGCCTTCACGGACACTCACTCGCTGACAGCACCCGCCCCCAACAGTGTGTTGAAGACTACATGATTTTGGGGGGGGGTTGGTGGGATCTTTGTCTTTGTGTGCGGAGCAGCAGTCCCCGAGGCGCCAGCCCAGGTGTGTCTGTCAGTCACGGGGGCCGACAGCCTTGCCGTCACTTTCCAGGAGCCGCACAGCGTCAACTCGGCGGTCGTCACGCGATACCGCGGTAACGCGCTCGCTCCCGGTGCACAACGTCCGTCCGCACCCCTCCCCCCGACAAATGAGCGAACGGTAAAATGGTGCAGCCCTTGCGATCGGCGCATTGGCCTCCCGCTAGAGGGGTCCCTCGAGAGAAGGCCCCTCGGGAGAAGGGTGCGTTGGACTACTCTGCCATGCCAGCCAGACGTCTTGGAAGAAATGGGATTAACCGCAGTTCACTTCCACCGCGTGCGACCTCTCTAATTAATAAACTGACCCATTGTTTCAACGACCTCGGGATTATAAGGCCAGCGTGCTAACCATTGCATTATGATAGCATCCCATCCAATGAGCACAGCATGAGGACGTATATAATATCATTCCACTGCTGCTTGAATGTCTCTCCCACGCCGCAGGGGTCATGTTGGATCACTTGACCATACTTCCCCATGCTGGTCAGTGAAGGTTTGGTGTAAGGTGGGCGGGCCCAGGACAAGTTCAGACATCACTTGCCGCCGATGTTAGCCCATGGCACGAACTGCTGCGTTTGATCTGCCTCACGCAAATTGCTTTGCATTTGCTCTGTTTGTGTCAAAGTTTTTTTTGTCAAAGGCGATAACTGCTAACGCCACTTAAATGAATTCCACATTCAGCCCAGTGCTACCCGCACATGTCTCGCCAACCTGATGATGTCAATGCGGAACGGCAGCCTCTGAGGTTTGATGCTGTTGCATCGTCACTCTCGCATTATTATCGTTGTTTCTGACGGCTCCCCCAATAATGATAACCAAAATTCGGATTTTCAGAAATGAAGAAAATACGAATTGTGAGTGAGGAAATTTCCATCGTTATGCCCATTCTTACAGTGAAATGATCTGTGTAATTTCGCAATTAATTTAATGCAGATTTTAAACAAGTACACTTGCTTAAAAAAAGTCGTTTTAAAAATGAATGAAACCCATTTTCGGTAATCTGCTTGAAATAAATCGATGTTTCAAGTCAAGGGCTGTGTTACGCAACAGGTATTATAGGCCAGAATTGACCTATGACATGGCAAACAGTTAACAATAATTTGCTCTTTACAACCCTTCATTCATGACTGTTTACACGGTGCTTTGTTATTTCTGACATAGCTTAACAGCCCACAGAGCTAAGAATCATAGATGGTTTACAGATAATGCAGCATGCTCTCTATGCCAAATGCAGACATTCCTGAAGTCCTGTAAATCCCTGCAAACATTGCTTGTGCAGTACTTCGTCAATTTTATTTTCTAGCAACTGAACTGTGTGCTTGTAAATTGTTTCATCGTCATCATCATCGTTGTAATTTGTGGAAAATATCGTATGTATTGATTTGTTCTCTCTGATCGTCTCTGTTGCAGTGGAATGGAGTCTCATGGAGGAATTTGAACAGCTTGCAGGAGAAGCTGTGCTGGAAGATTGCCACTCTTTATGCTACCAAATCACAGGGCTGACCTCGGTAAGACAAGGGCAGAACATGGGCCTCGTAAAATGTTTTACGTTTACTGAAATAACTAGTAATATACTGCTGGACGAAGGCAGCCCCATGTCATTTTGGTCATGATGGTTGTTTGACCGTACTGTACCACGCTGGTGAGTGCGGCGTGGTCAGACGGCAGGGCCTCGGCTTCAACTTTCTCTCGGATGGGTGGCCCTGTCGAGCTGTTGTGTGCGGGGCACTTTGATAGCGATTCACTGCTACGGGGAGTGAACTTGGGTGGGGGACCAAGGGGGCATTTTATGGTGCAGGGCTCAGCCCAGTGCTCCCACCCCTGATGCTGTCCCTGGGACAATGACTGGATGAGATTTTACTGATCTTGGCCACTGATGATATAGTAGTGGGCAGGCTCACTGTGCAGTAAGTTAACCACTGCACACCCACTCCATACTTTAATTTGCTGAACGATACCTGTGCTTTGTCTTGTATAAAACGATTAAGTGGCTCTGCTAAAACCAGCAATGGTAGGCACTCGTTTCCCTGGCTGTGATCAGTCTACTTCGGAGGGACGATGGGCTAAGTCAACACCTGGCCTGGATTTGATCTGCAACCCTTCCAGTGGAGTTGAGCTCTCTAACCACCAGACCAGATTGCTTACAGGTTGAACATATTACACTACTGATAACCATTTTTTTTGGTAAACACATTACCAATATACACGTGAGAATTTAAACAATTATATCCTAATTCGACTTTATGTAGCTGCATTATAGAATGGTTTCATTCCTATTGGCATTAATCCATCAGGTAGTCTCCATGCTCAATGAAACGGCCAACAAAACAATAATTAATGATGGCGATGTGTCTTGAGACAATCTCTACCCCAGATGCATCGTTCCAGTGTGCACATTCTGCAGTTATCTATAACCTCTGGTTCCAGCTGCGTTGCTATCTCTTGCATCACACTTTCACCCTTCAGTGACACGTCGGTGAATTTCCCATTGTTTTCAGAACATAGTAATCAGCAGTAGCAGCTCTTTCACGATGAACACAACAATCATCATTGGTTACTAATCCCAGCATTTATTCCATGGGCCAGCATTTTCGCCATTATCAGCCACAATCATTTAACTGGTGGACATAGGTGCCCCTCCAGGCTGCACCAGTTGCTCGAGATGCTGCAGTGTAGTGATCCACCTCGTGCCCACACGTGAGCCCATTCCATTGCATCCTGGGCATCCTGTTGAATGTGTTCCATCCTTTGGCTGCCGCTTCATCGTTGTTCTTGACCAACGTTCCCTCGAGCGATACTCCCTGCCCATGTCTACGGTTACGAACTCTGTATTTAACCCGAGCACGTTTTTTTATCCACGCATTCCTTTAATCAGTCCCGTCATGTAATTCCAAGTATGTTCTAAATCCCGACAAACAGGCCGAATGTGCCTGTTTGTCACCTCTCGTTAGGCAAATGGCCCCAGCGCACTCGTTGTTTTCTCTTCGCCGACGCAGGTATACAAGCCCTGCGGCGGCAGCGTCGGGCAGGCGAGACACCCGACAAACGGAATGGAAAGCGCCCCTGAAAGCCTCTTTTGTTGGGAGCGTTCCTCGCTCAAAGAAAATGATTTGCTTGTCACACGCTAACGGTGTGGCCACTGGGCGCCGTACACAGCCTCGTAGTGTCCCGCAGCCGCCCACGATTTCTCAGAGGCTAAAGGCCGCCACGCCAACACTTTTGGAAATGTTAACTTGGTCCTCCTCCAGGCTCGAGGTGTTTATGCTCCTATACGTTGAGGCGGTGCAGTGTGTTTCACTGTGCGCGCTCGAAGCATGCGATTCACGCCATTTAATGAGGGACATTTAATTGGTTGTAATTTTCTCGGGCGAATGTCACGTGACGATTTATGTTTGTCAATAACTACACAAGTATATATTATTTATTTGGATAAGAGCCATAGTTTAATATTAAGTTGAATTTGTTTTAAATACACATCGCTTGTACGACACACACTATATATACACACACATAGATATAATTGAATCAAAATATAAAATGTTCACGTTTTCTCCTGTTCAGGGCTGTGAATATTACGTGCGCGTGATGGCTTACAACATGAAAGGATGGGGTCCCACACAGACTTCACTTCCTGTCTTTGCGATCCCATCGGGTAAGATGGTAACAAACAGCAACATCATCAATGTTGTGACATTCTCTTTTTGCAGCGTACAGCCAGGGGACAGTAACACTTTCAGTAACTCCACACCAACCTAATGTTAGGTTTATTTAGAAGCCCCCTGTTATGCATTAATCATGCAACATAATACATTAATTGCTTTGTTGTTTACGGTTGCCATATGAAGGAAGAATCACTCTTCTGTGTGCACTTTTAGTATCCTATTTCGAATTCCTTTAGGCCACATCTAGTATGCGCAACTTTTCTGATGAGTTCCACAGCTATATTAAACAGGCACACATTAGTGGGAACCCCTGTGATGCAACAATTCCCTGCAGCATTGCTCATGACCACACTTCATTTGCTGTGCACTAGCCACAGTGAAGGCATTTAATAACATTCATGGCATTATATTCACGCTACTCTCGCTACCCAAGGGATGTTCGCCGAGCTGTAAATGTGAGCAAGCTGGACTCGCAAACCAGAAGCCTCCAGGCGCGGCAGTTGAAACGGTGGACACGTTTCTTAAATCCTTCCCCATCGCCCAATCGCCTCATTGCCTCTATCCACCCAGCAGCATAAATGGGTTCACCAGTCAGTGGATTAGCAGGCCACGTGTGGTGGGGCAATGTGTGGGTATTACCACCTCTTTCATAACGTCTGACCAGCGTAGAAGAGTAGGTCAAAATATACTCTTAAGAGTATGAGATATTTTGGAGCTACCTCTCGTGGAGTGCCCTTTTAACAGCATTGACATGAGCAAGTATTTGCAGAGCTGCACCTTTATCATATTTTTACAACCCAAAACGCCTAGAAATATACATTACCCCTTATTAAAAAATAAACTGTTAGAGCTCAGAACTTGAATGGAATTGTAAGTCTAAAATTACGAATGTGTTCTGTAACTATATAGTGTTTCTGTCATAATCTGTTGGGGGGTTTTCGGTGTTCACAGGAAAACCACGTGTAAATTTGAAATGTTATCTGTTACACCCTGGCGTATTATGTCGGGGTTTTTTCCGTATTGTTCTGATATTTGACATTTGAGTTAATCTACTTTTTTGCTTGGGTATCACCATAGAAAATTGTTCTTACGAGTCTGAAGGCATGAAACAATTAATCCCTCCAGCGATTTGATATATTCCGATTCAATGAAATACTCACTTAATTGGATTGCCTAATTTTACCATCTAATTTAAACTTACAGTTTTGTTCGCTCAATCGGTGTAAATGTAACACTTGTATATAATGTGTAAGTATCGCACAAAGATGGTCACTGCATTGTGCGCTTTCAGATTCACTTCTGCGGCCGTCTGGAACGCTCTTCCTTCCGATGTTAGAAAGCCACTGGAGCTATGCACTTTTAAATCTAGATTGAAAACTTATTTCTTTCGAACTGCTGTTGGTGTTTAGTTTGTTGTCCTTCCTCCTCACCTCTGTTTAGCACGGTTGACTACGTACGGTGCAAAATAAGTTCAACATACATACATATGAGCAAAATAATCGATATCAATTGACGAATCAACAGATCATTACATGCTTTCTAGTTTTTTCTGAAGGCTGCATTTTAACTCCGGTACGCTGGGCCCACCCCACACACACGCGCGCACACACATACACACAGACTGGCGGCAGTGCGATGGGCGGGAGGTCCGGGACACCGGACATCAGACGGAGGCTCTGGAACACCTCCTGAAGCAGGTCAAGAATGCCCGGCAGCAGTGGGACTTTCGAGGTGAGCAGGCCTTGCGGAGGTCACACACGTTTCACATCCTGAGGGGCCTCCATACATAAACAAGCAAGTCAGTTTCAATCAGGGGAAAGTATATAGCTCTCCCACCTTCCACTGTGATCAACCGTCTGTGTATCTTATAGATACAGCTCAAGGTACAGCCCTGCAATTTCTTGTTCACTCCACTGCTTGCGAAAAAGTCTTGACTAGAGGGGGCACGATCGAGCCTTTCTAGAGGGTGGTGTGGATGTATTCTTCCATGGTGGCCAGACGTCTTGGAAGAGATGGGTGTACCCACACTCTACCCCACCACACGCAACCTGCCGAGTGACATACAGTGCCGTGCTCATACACACCGCTCTGCGTGGACGCAGGCGGTGGGAATTAAGGAACCTGCACCGTTGTCTCAGCTGCCACTCCGGGAGAGTTTGCATCGGCAACCACTGGATTGCAAGTCCAGTGTGGTAGCCATTGCACTGTGGTTGCTTTCCATTGTCAAAAACTAATATACTTCCATTCATGAATATTGTAATCCAGCTTGGTGGAGATATGACAGCGTGCTCAATTGAAAAGCAAAGTGTTCTAAGTTTAATTCAGCCATCATACCTCTGGGATGGATGAATTGAGGACCACTTTCTAGAAATGCAACATTTGTCGTTATCTGGCAATCCTTTCCCCTGCCATGGGAATTTCTAATTTCTTACCAGTGACTCAGGACCACCAACAGGGATTCTCCCTTGACATAGAGATGCTTTATCTCTATCTAGAAATGGTTTGTTGCCTTGTGGTGACGGTGGTGGTGTTTTTATTGTTGAAATCTTGGCAATTCTGAGGTATGGTCACAGAGGAATACGAAGCGTTGCTGCATTGTGTGTACAGTAACAATTCTTAATCGTTATACTTATCCGTTTTATAGAAATCAATGAATGCGTGCACTTGCCCGCCTCAACCCATCCACATGTTGCGCGAGCGTTTTCTCTCGAATTCTTTTGAAATCTCAGTTTACAAAGAAACAGAAGGAATTCTTAATTCCCATGAGAAAATATCTTCACCCTTCTACACTCGGCGATCACTACTGGTGAATATTCATGATAAGGGACTGAGATAAATAAATAAATAAACTGTACCAGTAACTTTGTTCTTCTAAGTGTTGGTAAAATGTAATTCTTAAATTGAAGATGTATAGTTATTAACTTATTACATGTTCCCTAAACGCCTTGGATGGTAATTGCACTTAAATGTGAGTAAAATGTAGAGGTTATTCAAATAATTTAATGTTAAACCTACACCGTTGATAGGAGTCTTGTAGTGGCTACACGATGAGCAACAGGTTGGCAGCCACTGGTCTCTTTTTTATTCTGTTTATTATTTGGTCTCCCTTACTTTAACTTGGATTTTAACGCTTACGCAGAAATCAAGAGCAAGGCTATGTAGCTCTTTTTCAGAAACGACCTGGCCACAAATGATAGTTCTAGATTTGAAGCTTTCGTGACTGCAAGGATTCATATTCTTAGGTTTTTTCGGTAAAGTCACGTAGTTAAAAAATTGAAATTAATAAAAGTAAAATAAAATAAAAATAAAAAATCACGACGTTTCGGAGGCAACACAAGCTTCCGTCTTCAGGTGGAACCGTCACAGCCACGACAGCTGTATCAAGTAAATGAGAAATTACAAGAGATACCACTCCGTATATATAATGGTTGAGGGGGGAATGGCCAGGAACGGCACACTTTTTATTAATATGGTAAGGTGAGGCTTAAAGCTAAGAATAGACTGCATAACAAAAGACTGAGCCTTTGTTATGGAGAGGTGCGGTTTGTGACTACAAAAGTGTGAAAAAAAAATACAAACACAGACATAATTTCAACCGTGATGGTGGTTACAAACTGAGTAATCATTGGAAAGATGTGATTAACCATGCAAAAAAGATTTAGCTGTTCTTATTTGGACCATCTTATTTGACAGACAACTATTACAGGTTGCTGATAGACAGCCAGTTTTGTTTTACCAGGTTTTTTTTTGTTTCACACTTTTGTTTGTGTTGCCTCCGAAACGTCGTGATTTTTTTTTATTTTATTTTACTTTTATTCATTTTAATTTTTTACCTACGTGACTTTACCGAAAAAACCTAAGAACACAAATGATAGCTGAACGAAGTGGCTTATCCTGTGGACATTTATATCAGCCAAATACTCTTAAACGCACGTTATTTATAAATGTGGAGGGGAAAACCGGAGGACCCGGATGAAAATCCATACGACCACGGGGAGAACATGCAAACTCCAAATATACAGGTGTCAGGGTCGGGATCAAACCAACGCCCTCCTGCATATCAGGTGAGGTAGTTAACATTTCGCCACCACGGTTGGACACCGTTGGCTGTTTCCTCCATTCAATTGTCATTCCACGGGAAGTTAAATTACAACCAAAGTTCTCATTTACGTGAACATTTTCTGCACATTGAAGATAAAAATATGATTGCCGTGCACTCATATTTTTTTCTATAAAAGGTGACTGCTGTATTATGTTGATAATCCTTTATCGATGCAGGTGAGATAATCCGTTTAGATGCATTATCTGTTTGTGAATGTAAGCTTGCGCAATTCGAGTTGCGCATTTATGAATGTATTCCTTAATACCATTTTAGTCAGGTTAGTTTGTAAGTCTACCCTTGTGAATCAAGATGTCCCAGGGTATTTCATGTCAACTATGAATCAAACAGTGATCATTTGTAATTCCCCCATTTTATCGAAAAATAAATCGGTAAATGTGTATTTTTGTGCAAACTTTTAATATCCTTCGCTCATAACAGTTGGACTGCCCCTTGCACGTACAACACACCTATTACATGCAATGGAAAGAAATTGTAATTCATCTTTTGGAGAAAAAAAAAACCTCTCCAGTATGCTTGCCCATATTTTTGAAGCACACCCATTATTTTGAAAGGTTACCAACGTTGGCATTTTGGGCTGAAGCGGTGAAAGTAACAAAGTTTAGTATTTTTCAATCAGATAAGTTCTTTTTTTCATAAAATCTGCAGAAAAAAACATCAATCCTGAACTCGTTTCAGTTTGGTTTAAAACAATAATTTCAGAGGGAATCCATACCATGGCGTCTAGTCCAAAGTCAAACTTTGCGCATTTGTGTATTTCACGATAAGCGAATACGTCTACTGAGAATAAAATTAAATTATACACCCTTTATCTGCTTTGCTTTTAGATAATATTGAGCATCACATTTGAGAAAATGACACATCTACACGGATGGGTGAGGCCTAGAGTAGGCCTCAGTAGTTAAATAGCCTCAGAAATGCCTGACACTCGCACAAAACCGATTTAAATGCGAACACTTTCAAGCCACTACGAAAACACCACTGGTATGTTTATCCACAAAGCAATAACATTTAAACATATACTTTGTATTTCATGTCCTATTTGATGTATTTGCATAGTTTTTGACATCTAGGCAGCAATGTTTCTGCCTTGCTAGACTTAAAAGCTTTTTAAATATTACAGAAGTATTTTTTCCACATTTATTATTATTTTCATTTCTCGTGCACCGCTTTAAAAAGTCTGAACTTTCAGTTTAACAGTGCATTGATTTATTTAATCCATGAACTAATAATATAATTCAAGTAAGTAGAGTAATAACTTGTTCTTATTTTAGAGGCGAGTTGTGTTGTTACAATGAATTACTTTATTAATATGTCATGTCGTGTCAGACTGTATAAAGACACTCTCTGTGGTGGTGGGTCCACCCACCCACACACACATTACAGTAACTTTCACACCATGAGCCCAGTATAGGGCAAAATGCAGAGAAACAGAATCAACATATATTAATTTCAATTTATTTGCTTGCTCAGAAAAAAATTCACAGTGTTCCAAGATTTTTTTTTCAATAGGGACCTGCGGGGGATGTTTGTCCAATTTTTTTTTGTGTTTAGTTTTTTTTTGTTTTCTTGTGGGGAAAAAATCAGAATGCTTGGAGAAAACTGCACACCGATAGGGTGGGAAACCTGCCAACCGATCTGTGCGGATGTTTCACACATAATTGTCACACTCCCTGTGTGATCCTCCAAACCCGCCACCTCTAACAAGATGCTAGATTGCAGACATACCCTTCCACAGCCAGCCAGATCCCAGCAGCAGTCATATGTTAGAATGTGGAATGACCACAACATTCTGTACCAGTTTTACATGCGCTATTAATATTAAGTGGCCAGGAGTGCGCGTGTGTGTGTGTGCGGTGTGCACGCGCGTGTGTTTCTATTTAATCTCCAAAGGGAATGATTAATGATGCAATTCTCTTAGTTTACATACTTACTCCATGATATTTGATGTGATTACTGTGTAAACAGTCCACCCCTTCAAAGTGCATGGCTGTGGTTTGTGTACACATATTAAGCATTGGCCAATAACATTGAGAAACGGAGCCCTGATTGCACTTCAGGTACATTCGCACACGTTTTCAAACTTAAACAAATAAATCGAGTGATAAAGCTGTAAGAACTTCACCTCGTGCACTATTTGGCTTTTACCCAAATATCAATGATAAGGTGTAGGCAGGGTTTTGATGTTTTAAAAGGTACAAAGGCATTTTTTAATGCCAAGAATCTGTATCTGAAGGAACCTGACCACCTTACTATATTCCCTTGTAAAACTTTAGGACATTCGTGGAAAAAATGTGTATTTTATATTCTGTATGTGTCTGACTCTTTAGAGTTTAGAGGGACACGCTATAGCTCCCTCTAGTGGAGGCTCTTCCACCACCACCCGCAGCAGCACGAGAAAGTCATGTCAGGGCTGCAACTCCACTTCTATCCACCACGATCACTGCACTGTGCGTGAAGGAGAGAAAACAATTGAACCTTAAAAAAAATCACTAACGTTTTATTTTTTTCCTAAAATAAAAAAAAGCACCGACAACGAAAATCTTTATAAAAGCATACAAATTACGATGGCAATCTTTCTCGATTTGTTTCCCCCCTTCTTGTTTTTAGTTTTTCCTTCCCCCCACCCCCAATATTTTTTGGCGTGTTTTTTTTTGTTTTTCAAACAAATTTTTCTTTTTTATATAGCAGGTTTATTTATCTGCGTCGATCTGACATCTAAGTAAAACAGAACCTGAAGCAGAGCTTGGAAATTACTGCAGGCCCATTGCACAAATGTTTGCGCTCATTCAGGCGCAAAGAGGAGAGTGGAGAGGGGAAAGACAAACAAAAGTGCCGCCCCGCGCCGATCGGCTCGAAACGTTGGGCTGAAATGGGGCCGCCAGCCACTGCCCCCCCCCCACCCGCATCCATTTGTGTGGGCAGAGGAAGGTTTCGTGGTGCCGGCCACGCCAACGCGCACGCACGACGCTGCCTCGGGCGGCTGCCGCTCGGCTGCTCGGCGCCTCAAATTTGGAGGCGAGACTGGTGGCCTATTGATTCCTGCTTCATAATATTTACCCAACAAATCAAGGGTCTTGTCCTGGCACGCGACATGGCCAGACGGCAGTGAGTGCGAGAGTGTTGCGGTTTAGGGACCCCCCCCCCCTCCACCCGTTCTCCAGCTCTTCGATATGCCACGCTGACCCCTCCTGCTCCCCCTTAAAGCCCCTCCGCACCCCTACTCCACCCATCGCCTACTCCTCCTCCTCTTCAAGTTTCATGCCAAGGCACACGACTCTGGTGTGTGTGCAAGCGTTTGGACTGGCTTGGAAGGCAGTCGTCCACCCGTTCTCCAGCCTCCAGCTCTTCGATATGCCACGCTGACCCCTCCTGCTCCCCCTTAAAGCCCCTCCGCACCCCTACTCCACCCATCGCCTACTCCTCCTCCTCTTCAAGTTTCATGCCAAGGCACACGACTCTGGTGTGTGTGCAAGCGTTTGGACTGGCTTGGAAGGCAGTCGTCTTGCCTGAGCTCGCGCATGATACAGAGTGAAGAGGAAGCTTCTGCAAGGTGCATTTCGGCGTAAGCGCAATGGCTGCGACATCGCCCAATAATGTTCTCACAACAAATGAGTGTACATTCTTGGCATTCCACGACATGGCGAAAGTGGATGCTTACTGATGCACAATGGCATTGATGGCTTTTGAGTTCCGTCCCAGTCAGTGTGGTAATTTTGTTGACAGGTCACTTATGAATTGTGAAATACCATGTGAATTATTAAAGGCACATTTTTTACATTTCTTGATGATGCAGTGACAAAGTCTTTATTGATTTAGATTTGTATATTTAGGCACGCAATTTGGTGCTTTGGTATAATGATTTTAAGGATATTTCTCTCTCACTAAACAGTAGAACATTTCTGACAAGTGTCACTTTCATATGAACCTTTCACAATTCTAGTTTCACCAAATCTTTGTCAATGCACTTGTGAATGACTGTCCAAGTTGTAATGACTCAACATGCTGCTGCCACGACCCTCGCCAGAACAAGCGGTCTGAGAAACGAACAGAACCAAATCTTTGTCGTCGCAATTTTTTTCCTTTTGTGTAGGTTTTTTTTTTACAATCGGACATAAAATAGCCTCTTAAATATATTTCGCTAAAATAATGAAAAAGTTAAATGTCAAGATATATGTTTGTTTTTTATTATAACCGAATTTATTCATCCTAAAGCCAAACAAGTTTATCTGATTATAATAACAGGTTATAAATAAACTTCTCCATTGCTCTTCAATTGCAAACATATTCAGGAGCTATTTAACTTGCTTCGATTTTCATAAACTGTGCCAGGGAATATAAAAAAACAACACAAACCAACGACCATATAATATTTGGCACTATTAAACATCTGAACTTAACAATAAAAAAGGCAAATACCAATGTGCCTAAAGAAGTATGTACATGCTTGGAATAACTTTGAGAGACTGGGAGAGGACTACGTGGATTCAGGAAAATATAAATATATATGTGAGTTAGGAAAAAATCACATTGACCGTTAGGACTAGTGATGCTTGGGCAGGATGCGTCGCTCGAAGGAATGACGACCAGGTGGTCAAAACTAACGACAGAGTTGCAACCAAAGGAGAGGGACACGCGTGAGAGTACGTTTGCCAAGGGGAGCGAGCAGAATCAGCTCATAATTCTCGTTTTGAAGTTTTCGTGACTGCAAGGATTTATACTCTTTGGTTTTTTCGGTAAAGTCACGTAGGTAAAACATGTAAATGAATTAAATCACGACGTTTCGGAGGCAACACAAGCTTCCGTCTTCAGGTGACGGTTCCACCTGAAGACGGAAGCTTGTGTTGTCTTCGAAACGTCGTGATTTAATTTATTTTAATTTTTTACCTACGTGACTTTACCGAAAAAAAACAAAGAGTAAGAATCAGCTCACGTTCACGAACTGTGATCGTTACATCACAGGGCCGTGGGGGGTGGCTGCATTTGGGGAGGACATCATGCAGCAGTGGATAGATAAGGGTCAGTGATGATTTTCATATTTCTAAGTAAAAAAAAATGAAATGTGCTTTAATAATAGGGCTTTTGTCCCTAGTTGATGGTATTTACTGCTACTATTTACAAATAATGAATAGCATAAATGTAGTCCTAATTTCCTAATTAGACTTTTACATGAAATGCCAAAATACCTTGGAAAGTCTGCCAGTTGAGCTTTTCCTCTCTCCAAAATGTTGCTAAAAAAAAATCTATTAATCACACCGGATTTTTATTCCACAATATTTTCAACTGAAAGGTTTAAACTCTGTCACTCTAATATCCCATGTGTAGATATACCTTTTAAAGAGACAGTAAAGGTATTGATTGACGTTTTGAGAAGAAGAATAATTATAATTTAAATAACATATTGCTTATTCAATATAAAAAATACACGTTAAAACTCTTATAGTGCATATGACTCAAGTCGTGTTAACTGTATTATTGTACAACATAGGGTAGACAGGTTTCAGAGTTGAGCTGCTTAACTCTGATGTATTTTTTGGGTTGTAGACCATGCTGTTTGGCACGATGTCCGACGTTTTTCTCCACACGCTGGGAGCTTCTCCAGTACGTGGAGCAAAATATCGGACATCGTGCCAAACAGCACAGCCACGGCACGCGGTACAGCCCAACAACAGAGAGATGAGCGGCTTGAGCAAATTACGTAGCGTCAAATACATTTGTGTTCAATTATTATTTTTCTTCATATGCTCGCCTGCTAGACCACAAAACTGTGACTTAGACAGCAGAGAAATGTCACCGCTACTGAATATGAAATGCTCTGATTTGGTGGCAAATGCACACTCTCTTTGTGATCAATAGCTCACCTAGCAATATCCACCTTTCCCTCGGTCACTTGTAGTAACCCCATGAATAATGGAACTTTTCTTAAGTAAACAAACCCTTATGGGTATCAAAAGGCCAATTCAACAGTGACTTTTTGAGAAATAAGCAATAAAGGGCCGAGTAGTACTGCCATCTAATTATGTCAAAAGCGATTATCCATATAATTTACGAAAAATGGTCCTAAGCCAGTGGAAAATGCAAGGTATGGTTGCAAAAACACATACTGTCCATAAACACAGAACAGGGAGTGATTTGAAAGGGGGGGGAAAAAGCCTAAAACCCAACTGCTTATTTGCGTGGGTGGGATAAGTTTGCGTGCCAGTAGACTGCTCTATAATATTGATTGAATGCAACGTTAGTTCTAGAGTTTGTAAATGCCGTGCGGCCAGATTGCTTCTGACAGCGTGGTTGTGTCGCGTGTGACATCATCACAGCCTGAGCACCGAGGTAGCTTTGGCCACAACTGCTTATTGAAGGCAGGCGCCAAGACGACTCCGGAAGAGGCTTGTTATGCCACCAATACACAGGAGGTTCGCGAAACAAAATAAAATAAAGAGAAAGAAAACAAGCAAGGGCTGACACTAGCCCCGTACGAGGAACCAAAGCCACCTAAGCACATCTCCCCCAACGTAAACCGTAAACCCGCTCACCCAACCCCCCCTGCCCCCCAACTCCTTCTCCTGTCGACGGAGCTCAAAATAAAAGAGTCCCTGTGTGGCCAGCAGGCGTAACTGCTGGCCTAGGTGGTGAAAAACGTGTTTGCACAGAGCCGTGTTCTTTAAAGCAAATAAGCGCGCAGTTCGTGGCCTGCAGCCATGGAGCATTCATCAGCAGTCGTTTCCACCAGGGAGTGTTTTATCCACTTGAAAAGACTCCACTGTCTGTCACTTTTTTCTTATTCCCCCCCCCCCTCCATAATGATAAGACTTTTTCCGCGGACCAATTTCTGTTAATCTCATCTTGTAAGGAGGCTGCTTGTGTGCCGCTGACTCGCTGCAGCGCGACGAGCCCTCTGCTTGTTGGCATAAAGACTCTCATTCAGCCGGGCGGTTAATAAATATGTTTTGCTCTGCTCCGGTGTGATAAACTCACATTTTAAATGTTTACCTTCGTTATGCTCAATACCCCATTCATCCCCAATTTCATCAAGCCAATTATTAGTCGAATGCTTAGCTGTGCATCAGCAATCATTAGTTCAAATTATGAGACCATGAAATAGTATACCGAATAATTATGAATAAATAACGTCGCAAAAATTACTGAACTAGTGTCTTAAATCCTATCTGCGAGTGCACTAGATCATGTTTTCGTCACACTGGATATTAGAGTACAATCCTCAATAATGATCATATGCACCAAACATTGTTATTTTCCCATTTAAGGTTTAGAAGTTCTGGTATTGTCTACGGGTTACAAAAATGCAAAAAAAATATATTATAATGTTATTTAAGCTGCTCAGAAAACAAAGGTTAAAATAAAACAAATCCTATACAGGTTGTTTATACAAACAGTAATCCGTAACCACGATATAAATATCAATGTGCATGATATGTATGCAGCACTTATTAACCCTTTTGAACGTTTTTTTTCATAACTCTTAGCGAGGTTGAAAAGTGTACGCCATATTAGCAAGCATGCATTCGGAATGCGTTCTCTGCTTTGAGAAAACTTAAGAGGAATTCCACACATTCCCATGAGAGTCATCTTTACACTTTTTCTTCTTCCCTGGCATTCTAAATAACAAGTTGCATTAACGATGCATATATCATCATCATCACGGTCACCATCGTAATGATCATCATAACGACAGCTTAAAATGCATACGTACTTACCGCTGGATTCAGTTGCTTACATTTTTCTCCAATGGCTGATATTTTATTTTGCCTTTGGTCTGTTTCCAACTGTTGGAAGCAATTTTTATGGGAAGTCTGACATTATTTAAGATAATGAAAACCGTCTTCAGTGGCCGTATACATGTGTGTGTGTGTTTGTACATGGCTGTGTGTATGTATGTATGTTTTGCCTTCCAAGGCTATTACGACCTGTCATCATCGATTTTATTGCTGTGTTTTACTAAGGCATGTCTGAGATAAGCTGTAGTAGATGGGTGACTGCAGAATCGCATGAAATGTACGATTTCGGAAAACGTAGCCAAAAAAGCGTGGAGACAAATGACCATCGATTTATTTTCAAAGTTAAATTTTTCCTGACTGGGAGACTTATGCATATGTCCAGTTTAAAGCCATTATTTTGGTTAAGCCACATTGCAGAGCAAGCTCTTACACTTCCACTGACTGTGGCAACAAAGGGGCTCAAATGTGTGGGATGCTTTCAAACACAGACATGCACACACATAAACACGGAGGGTGATGCACACATACACAGGCACACACTCACATATATAAGCAGTTTTAAAATGATATATTTTATTCACAAGTGAATGTCCAGCTATGCATTTTCCACATTATATTGTACATATATACACATAATAACGGTGATTTAGAATTACGTGTCAATCCACTGATTGGATGAATTCCTCCCCACACTGTTAGTCATGGGGGTTGTTTGACCATACTTCACCACACTGGTCAGTACATGTTGGTGAAAGGGGTAAGGCCTAGGACCAGTTCAGACTTTACTCACCACTGATTTTTCCCATGACTGGGTATCAAACTCAAGTTGTTGGCTTCTAGCCCTCGACAAGGTAAGGTAAAAGTTAAACGGTAAAAAAAACAAGACTACCTTTACCCTACCTTTTACCTTACCACAATACAATCGCTCTACCCTTCCTTTTACCCTTTAGCAGCAGGTAAGGTAAAAGGTAAAAGGTAAAAAGCAACGAGCCTACCTTTACCCTACCTTTTACCCTTTCCCCATACAAATTACCCGATTACAGGGAAATTACTGGGGTACAACACATGAAAAAGGTTTATAACGATAAATGCTATAATATAATACTCTCTAATCGGGCGTTGAGGCTGTCGACGACACCGTCCTCCATAACCTCCTCGTCCCAGTCATCTTGGTCGATGGCGATCTCATCAACAACCTGATCAAGTTCGTCATTGCCATCGTCCTCGGACGAACGACAGGCAATAAGATCCTGCGCCGCTCCGGCCCAGTTAGACGGAACCTTCAGGCAGCCGACGCCGACGTCCCGACCTCGCTGCCTGGGGCGAGCGCGTTGTGCTTCTTGAAGTGGGCTTTCCACCCCGACGCGTTCGTGTGGGTGGAAAACCACTTGCAGCAGTGCCCTTGCTGTACATGGGGATCACCCTCCATCCAATGGTGCGTGTGCTCCCACGGGAACGCATGCCGCTGCCTCTTTCGATTGCTGTTCGCAGCGACCCCAAAAATGCCGTTGCTGGCATCCTCGACCTCGTCCTCTAGTACCTCGACCTCAAGAACGTGGACCGTCTCCATCTGGTCCGACATCAATTATCGCAATTTAAAATTGAGGCCACGGACTGCACCACGGAGCTTTTAGTGGTAAACAAGGCACCGTATTTATCGGGTAATTATTTGCGCTACCTTTACCCTACCGGGTAATTCTTCTGAGCTACCTTTACCCTACCCTTTACCTTACCCCTTGGCATGTCGAAACCTTTACTCTTTACCTTTACCCTTTTACCCGGTAAAAAAGGTAATTTACCTTACCTTGCCGAGGCCTATTCTCATCACTGGGCCACCATATAACTGATGTATGTGTGTAACGCAT
Organism: Lampetra fluviatilis; assembly: GCF_964198595.1. NCBI lineage: Eukaryota > Metazoa > Chordata > Hyperoartia > Petromyzontiformes > Petromyzontidae > Lampetra > Lampetra fluviatilis. The sequence goes on along the minus strand of NC_136275.1, from coordinate 30,930,448 downwards.
TTTATTTTAATGTAATAATATGCCAATGTATACGTGTGAGTTGATGCTCGAATTTTATTCCTTCTCGACCAGTCCATGATTTATGGGTAAGCACGATTATCAAGGCACTATATTCAAGGTTTGGAGAGGCAAAATAAAAACAACGCAGCATTCTTAAGCAGATGCCAGAAGGCATGTCAAAATATAGAAAACTAAGCTTTCAGAACTCTTGCCCGTTTAAAACGTGCACAGTTGATTCATTTTGTAACATTTATTGGGAAACTTGCTTGAGACACAATTGTGAAACTTTTAAGAATGCAACAACTCTAGCACTGGATTGTATAATAATGCTAGACGCATTGCGAATCCCTTCAGCGAAATATTTTGTAATAATAGACATAAAATAAAATACTACGTGAACATGCATTTTGAAAGCTCCAAAAAGTTACTAGGTAACATGGCGTTAAATGAAGGTATGCAAATTGTATACATTGCATTTCCGAACAATATACTTTCCCCCTCCCTCCACCCCTATATTCTCTTTAGAGGGTTTTTGTGTGACTGGATCTTTGTATTGGCTCTGGTCACAAAGAATCCGGTGCCACACTCAGTGCTGGAAGAGCTGTTCCATGTAAGCCTCATGCAGATAAGGTGCCATTATTTTAGCTTCAGGTTGCAACGAAGATATAATGATTGAGGTCTTTTGGGTTAGATCGCGTAAATATAAATGTGTCGTTAAACCCGCCACCACCTGACACAGCCAATGAGTACGGTTTGTCACGTAAACAAAAATTCCACAGGTGTGTTGGACAGCAACAAGTTGGCATGTTTTGTTTATGTAACAAACCTTACTAATTGGCTGTGTCGGGTGGTGGCGGGTTTAATGACACGTTTACGTTTACACGATCTCACCCAAAACCTCTATGATGGATAATATTGGTTGTGAATGCTTACATGTTAAACTGAAGATAGAATACCATACCAAATATCACAATTTGATGATTATCATGAAATTTGTTTCCCACAACCTTGCAATTGTTTTTCACATTAGTATTGTATTATTTGTGCTCCACTGTACTTCCATTATGATTATAAATTACTTGTAAGATTATCAACTGCAGTTCACTCATAATAACACTGCTGCCATCGGTTTTCATAATAATTACAGCCTGTAATGCATATAGAGCACACGTGCTGTCAGTTACACGAATAACAATGATAAACAATCTTGATTTGAAGCTTTTGTGACTGCAAGAATTACTCTTTGGTTCTTTCGGTAAAGTCACGTCAAAAGAAAATTAGTTAAATAATTATTTTCTTTTTACGTGAAGAAAATAAATTAAATAACTATTTTCTTTTTACGTGACTTTACCGAAAGAACCAAAGAGCAATAATGATATACGCCATTAAAATTGTGACGTTATATAACCATGTCACATTTTGCCGGTAACAGTGATTTTAACTTCCAGTGGGAATGAACTGCAGAAAATGTTAGAACTTCGTTAAAAAGACTGCAAAATTGGGCTAAGGATGAATATGAACAAAGCAAAGTTAATTGACTACCTAAAAAATGTACAAAACTGAAAATTATACAAAGACACATGGAGGGATCCATGCTTGGAATTACATCGAGTGATATAAAGAGGAACACATTTATTCGAAAAACATATGCAGGCCAAAGACATAATTGAAATGCTGAAGCAAAGTAAGTGCGCTTAGGAAAGACACATCCCTAAAAGGGATGATGGATGATGGTCAAATGTAATGATGGAGTTGGCAGCCAATGATTGGAAAGTGTCTACAAAGTTGCCACCCAGGAGTTTGAGCAATTAAATCAGCGTGTGTGCAGGTGCTAAGTGGATAATTCCATCAAATGATTTTGAGATGTATGCATGTTGATCTTCTTTCGCACCGTACTTTGCCAACCGAGATAATTAATCCGAGGTCCGGCGGAAGGACAACAAACTTAACAAAACGCAGTTCTTAAGAAATGCGTTTTCAATCTAGATTTAAAAGCGTATAGCTCAAATTGCTTCCTAATATCTGAAGGAAGAGCATTCCAGACGGCCACAGAAGCGCGTCTGAAAGCGTGGGATAGGCAGCCAAAAGCCGCTGCTGCGTGGCTTGGAGAGGCCGTCATCCAGCAGTCGATCGACCGTGGCTGTTGATGACGACGCCGATTCATGGAAGGCGATCTGCACCACACGGCTATCTGTGTGGTGCACGAGTGACACCTCTAAGTGTCAACAAGCGGCGTTTGGCAGTCAGCCTCGAGCGACGGTGCGCATCATGATGCTCGGTGACAAATCAACAAACGGCGGGGCGCTGGGGCGGACGCCGCCACTCTCGACTCTCGGCCTTCCTCGTGCAAGCCGTGAGCAGCGCGATCCATCACGGCAGAGTGAGCTCCTCGTGTCAGTGCCCGCCTCCGCTCGCTTGAGTTACAGCGTCGCGCGGCACCAGCCGCGGTGAAGTGACCTCGCGGCATGATTCATCTCTCGTCCACTTGTGGATGGGATCAGGACCTGGTGGGCTAAACTTTCCGAAATGTTCGTGCCGTAGAAAAGTTGTCCACGTGGTATTGTTCAGAGTGTTTAATCCGTTTGTAAACGGATTGAGCCATGCTGTAATGATGAGCACAATGCATTCGCAGTGCACTCACAAATTGAAACAATGGGTGAGTTTATTAAATGCCTCCCACCTCTGCGTGCCCAGCAGTATAAGTGGGTACACCAAAGTCAACCGGCAGGTCATATGTGGTGGGGTAAAGCGTGGATTCTCACAGGTATTCCACAATGTCGGGCCAGCCTCTATAAGGCTTCTCTGGAGCTCGCTCGCTCTCTCTCGTGAAGGCTTTTCCACCAGCAGTGGCATAGGAATCCCAGGGCTGCACCCTATACCTTGAAGAACAAATATATTTTGAAGCATTTATTTTTTCAGAAGACTAGACTATATCCATAGTAACCAATGTTTTAATTCCTTTACATTTTGTTCACATTCCGATTTATACTTTTGTATTGAATGATGTTTTGCCACAGCATTATCTTCTCGTCGCTGTGAAATAAGGGACACTGATCGTGGGTCACAGCCCCACCAGTGAGCTCCAAGGCCTGCTCGATGTGTGTAGGCCTTGCTTATGGATTTGTTTGCCATCTCGTTCGACTCGTTCAGGGCACAGGGGAAACACATTGGGCTAGGTGCATCACCGCCGCTTGCCCTGTGCCAATCGAGGAGTCCAAATTGTGCAGTGAATGTTTGTAAATATATTTTAATGAAGCCCGAATTAAACAAGACGATCTGTCATCGAACTCTATTAAGACCAAGAGGGGGGGGGGGAATTAAAACCACATTGGAGCAACAACCACTGTGCTATGCGCTACTTTATATGTTTTCATTACAACTTAATAAAATCGTAATCATGTTTTCTTTTCACTGAACATAATCAGTGTGAGGTCCATAATCCAACGATGTTGATGAAAGTTCGGATAATTGTGTATTTAATCGTTTGATTTGTGTTCCTTGCACAATTTTGTTTATAGCAAATTAAAAAGTGTATGTTTTTTTACCAAGAACAACACCTTCAATTGATGTCTTGTTTTCATTTTTTTTTACCAATATTAAGGTGATTTATTACAGCTGTGGTATTAATGTGCAGTAATTACAAAACACACTAAATGCGTGCATTCCATTTGTAGTTCACTTGCATTAGTATTTATTACAGCGAATTTAATTCCTTCCAATGTAATTAATGCTGAATGTTATTTCACCTAAATTATCGGCTGCAAGCTTCACCAATTTTCAAGAAAAAAAAGACCCAGTTTAAAGTGCCTTGTCTAACGGCTCACGTATCGCTCGTGCTAGCCTCCAAACAAAACTCAATTGGCTCGTAGCATAGAAATCACTTAGTAGAAAATGTAGCAGCGCATTGTCTCTGCCAAAAGCAGTAGCAGCAGCGCGACAACTCCAAAGTTGTTAAACTAAAAAAAGCGACTGAACCACGGCAAAATTAAATAAATGAAAGGGAGAAATGAGGCAATAATTGCTTGCTTTCTTATTTTGTGCAGAAAACTCCAAGATTCAGGGTCCAAGCCGTAAACACTCCGTATCCAAGAGCCTCAAGTATCTCTTCCAGTCAACCAGCAAGTTTGTCAAGAGTCTGAAAAGGTAAACTACTGTAATTACATCTCTGGAGGCTGAAGCCCAGACGTGGGTGTGTGGTTGACTCTGGCTCTGTGCGTGTGATTGTGCATGTTTGATTTTGTCACGTTTACACAAGGCTGCCTGTTTCAACCGATGTCCTTGCTCCTTAGCTGATGCAGCCGGGTTTATCGGTATGGTAGCTCGTGCTCCAACTGTTATTTTGTTTCACATTTATTTTTCCCTCTGCCCATTCCCCTCACACCCCTTACCGCCCTGTCCCTGCCACTCCTCTCTTCCACCCACAATCCCCCCACAACCATCCGCATCTACTTGAGAAGTTCCGGCAATAGTACATGGAACAATAATAATAATAACAACATTTAGTTAAACGCACGATCGTAATACGTTACCGCTAGACAACCATGGAACCGGAGAGTTGCTAGTTAGAGAGAGAAAAAAATCATGTTTAATGCTGTGATTTGTACTGTTGTGGTTGCTATGGTATTATATCCATCATAGAGACAGCTGACCACACGATCCAAACAGCTGCATTGTCCCTGAATGGATCACCGGAGGTTCACAAGTGTTGCATTCCCAGCGCCACACTCTATCCCAGTGCCTCTCTTTAAGAAAGAAAAAAAAAACAGTAGCAAGATGTACAGTTAAATATGAGACATTCAAACAATAGTCACGTCTGTGTGCGTGCGCCACATCCACCAACAAGACCAAGTGGTGAAATCAGCGCAGGAACTTGGCGATTGTCGCATTGCAGCTTCGAGGAAATAAGGTGGAAACTTGGGGGAGCTTTTGTGCAGCAGTGGATAGATCAAGGCTGATCATGGGGTCCTGGCAAGGATTAGCAATGGGGGGGGGGGGGGGGCGATGATTGCAGAATATAAATATATATTCCAATTGAGCAATTTGCCGGTAATTTTTCACATTTTGGTCAATTTGAACCATGACGCCAGCACACAAAGGATTACTTCTGGCAGTGACCTCATGGGATATTTAACGTCCACTCTGAGGCAGACGGCACGTAGTTTTTACGGTTAACACACCCGGGGGTATTCATTCCATGACAGCAATGACCAATGACGATGCGATATGTTAAATTAACTGAGGAATGTCAAGTTTATACACATCACAAAGTAAGTGTGCGACGGTTCATGCCCAGACCCCCAGCATCGCGCTGGATTTTAACCATTGAGCTTCTGCAACCAGCGGTGAACGCGCTGCAGCAAGGCCGTGTCACGGTCCCCAATGTATGTTTCGGTGTGCGTGCCCGTATGTTGCACGTCATTCATTGACGTGACCACTGCAGCCACGTGAGGAACCGCCATTCACCACGGTATTCATCTTGTCAATTCTTTGCAGCCTTGGGATTGAGGAACGCGGGATGCTCGGGGCTGGGCACGGATCAATGCACTCCTACTTTGTGATACATATATAGATATAAACTTTACATTCTTAAGTAAATTAACGTATCACATCGTCATGTGTCATTGCTGTCATTAAATGCGGGTATAATGTGAGAGTGTGCCGGTTGCTGCATGGCTGTCGTTATCATTATCATCAGCAATAGTTCATCTACTGCTGCTGGACGAAGGCCCCCTCCCCAAGCTACCGCCGTGGTTGTTGCGGTTCTGCGATGTGAATGCCTAACAGCCTGCACACGAGCCGACATCATCGCTGCACCTCCTTGGTTGGCATGGCCGTGACTCGAGCCAAATCCTCGGGCATCCAAATTTTCTTGCGGGGCCGCCCGTGTCCTTCTGCCGTGCAGGGGGCTTTACCTCGCCACGGTGTTCTACCAGGGGGAGACCGTCCTCGTCACACACGAAGATCAGATCCCGGTGGTGGAAATCGACGACTCCTACCCCAGCCCGCTCAACCAAGACTTCCTGTGGTTCACCAAAGTGAGTATCTGTTTTCATATATCAAGGATCTTCTCATTATACTGCTGGGTGGGCAGAGGTAGTGGGGTGGGGGGGGTTTGAGAAACTTTGTCTATTTATGTTTTATCTGCCACACCAGGATATTGAACTGGCAACATAAGTATTGCAAGTCCAATGTGCTAACCGTTACACCACGTCCCTCTTTATACGTGTACACATTTTATATCTATAGGCTGAATATGAGTCAAGTTGTATTTGAAGCTTTATGATTAAATAAATATACCTTAACCAATCCAGGAAATCCGTGCTGCAAACGTATAATTTTTTTTTATTATGGAAAGACATGCAATGAGATTTACTCGCTGGCTATTATGCATATAAACTGTTTATATGTCATATATAACATATTTCTTTTACGGTGGTGTATGTTAATTGTAAAAAAAAACATGAAGAGTGTGCGGCTTTGTTTTGTTATATACTGGGCATCACTCATGGCAGGCACGCTGGGTCCTCTCTAAACAATATCAGCCCTCCAAAGCACATAATGAAGTGTGCCCTTCCAATGAACGATCCGGTTGGAGACTTGAGCATTCCAGAGCTGCTGTCACACGCACAAAGGTGGCAAAGAAACCTCAAGGGCACTTCTCAAGAAAACTGACGAACAACAACAAAACCCACCGTGCAATTACCAGGAACCGATAAACTACAGATTATTCTGCTTTCTGTCGCGGTGGTGATTCATTCATTTGGAGTCCCTGTGTGATTGCTAAATGCTTCCGTTTAATTGGCTGCATGCCCCACTCGTAGAACCCCACGGTCCTCTTTTCAGTCAAATGTGAAAATTAGGTCGTCGTGATTAAGGAGCGAAAAAAAAATTTGCGGGTGGGGGGGGGAATTATTTTCTTTTTGAACCGCGCCTTCACGGTGGTCTCAGATGGGATTGATTTAGTTCAGTTGAAGGCTGAATCAGTGAGATGTTTTATTCTAAGTCTGTACTTGCAGCCATGCCAAAAACTCTTTCAGGCTTTAATCATATTGCTTTGAAGTGATCTGAGCTTGGGTCTCGCCTGCCTCTCACTGGCGATTGCTTTCCACTCCAATGCTGCACAGTGGCTCACCCAGAGATCATTAAACAGGAAAATGCAGAGTACCCCCCCCCACCAACCCTCAACCCCCATCCCCACCCACTTCCCCCTCTCCCCACATCCTTCAATTCTCAAGCAGTCACTGTCAATATCAGCCCGAGCATGTCTGCTCAATCCGGAGGAGGTTTTGGAGTGGCCCACTTGACCAAATGGTGTGACTAGCTGGATGTATAGCTGATGATAAAAAAGGCAAAAGATGCAGCCCTGAGTTTGATTTGTTCATGCCACTGCTGGCGAAAGGGCCTCCGCTAGAGGGAGCTTTACAGAGCCCCTGTAGAGATAGAGCCCCTCTGGAGGGTATTTTGACCATATCTTCCACACTGGCCGAATGTGTTTTTGTTAAATTTCTTTTTACCGTGTCACAGACTACTTGCCACTCGCCGCACTGTGCCACCCAATTGTGCGGCTGGGCGGAACAAAGGCTGTGGGGTTTAAGAAACCCGTCCATTGTTGAGAGATCAAACCAGCGACGTCTGGATAGCAAGTCCAGTGTGATAACCACTATACCAGTGCAGCATACCACCTGTGTACATGTGGACGCAGTAAATTATTCCTTTTTACTTCTTGCAGCTTGGGATGCTGTGAAGGGAGTGGTGCCGGTGGTCAGGATGTGTTCCTGCGATGTTTTCAGAGCAATCGGAGGGGGAGGGGGGGCCTGCTACTCATAGAGGGCTCTGTGTGTTCGAGAGTCGTTAAGCCATCTGTGCCATCTGCTTCCAAGCATTTAAAGAGCCCCTTAAACACTTAGTAATAGTCGAACATCATATGCCATTGGCATGGTCAAAGTGATCACTAAACAATGTCATGGAACACATCTCTATAATTATAACAGTAGCTTTTAGTTCGTGAATTGGTGTTAGCACTCCAATGGGAGTACCCACATTTTATCCAGCATTTATGCTCCTGGGGTGGACAGTGGAGAGCGGGTTTCAGAAACTTGACAATTGTCAAGTAGGGAGATTGATCCGGCTACCTCTGGATTGCAAGTCCACTTTGCTAACCACGTGGTAGAACATTGTAGTACGTGGGCTTAATGTCGGTGCCATTGCAACCATCTTGGGAGACACGTTAGATAGGTACAGAGTAGTGCATTGTGCATTTGATTGCAATACCAATACAAATTTTCAAACGATGCCACATACCAGTATGCGATGTATGTATGTTGAACTGCTGTTGCACCTTACGTAGGCAACCATGCTAATCAGAGTTGCAGGGGAAGCACAACAAAGTAAACACAAAAAGCAGTTCTAAACAAATGAGTTTTCAATCGAGATTTGTGCATACTTTCAGTGGCTTCCTAATATCAGACGGTAGAGCGTTCCTGACGGCCGCAGAAGCGCGTCTGGAGCCGGGCGATGCGGTGACCGTCTTTGTTCAATGATTAGCCAAAAGCCGCTGCTGCGAGGATGACCGTAGTTTGCGTGGTGGTTTAAAACGAGATCGGCAAGGTATTGTGGTTCAATAATAGCGATTTTTTTTGGGTTAGATCTCATAAATATAAATGTGTCGTGAAGTCCGCCACTACCCGACACAGCCAATTAGTAAAGTTTGTCACGTAGACAAAACATGACAATTCGTTACTAGTACAGCAACACCGGTGTGTTGGAGAGTAAACCCACAACATTTCCAAGTCGAATATGACGTTCTGCTGGTAATAACAATCAGCCTCATCAGGCGACAGCCAGATTTGTTGAGATATCCACCGGTGTGTTGAAAGGTAAATACACAAATAGTAAATGTTGTGGGTTTACTCTCCAACACCCCGGTGGGCTGAAGTAGTCACTAATTGGCACGCATTGTTTACGTGACAAACCTTACTGGCTGTGTCGCGTGGTGGAGGATTATGACACATTTATATTTACGCGATCTAACCCAAAAAAAACCTCTTATGGATATTACTGCTCGTGAAAGCCTACAACTACGTGTTAAACTAACCATCGTGGTTCAAGCAAAAAAGTGTCGTGGTTGCGATGGGGCGGGAGCTTTTGCGGCGGCGTTTATCATTCGGTCGGTTCGAAAGCAAGTTGCGGTCGTTGCAGCTGTCCTGCATGTGGGAGGAGGTGCGGGGCCTGCGGCACGGTGCTAACACCCTCTACTCAGCCTCCTCCGCCCTGCAGTCCCGCCAGAGGATACTCCTGGCGATCTCGCAGATGCAGGTGAAGTTGGAGCACTGTCGTCTTTTTATTCCATCTCCGCCGCTGTTTAACGTTGAGGGCGTTTACGTTGTCGGCTTTGTCCGTTCGCCCCCTGCCACCGTAACGGTCGGGTTTTGAGATGCGAGTGGGGTGGGGGAGGGGAGCACGAAAACTCTCGTCGTGATGAACCAAACGTTACTGGACATCTGTGAGCTTCACAGCTCAGCGGATCTCTCCAGAGTAAATTAAGATTCTGATTCAGTAGGAACGAAACGCTTATAATTGTGTTGCAAACAAGGAGTTACCCAATTAAAAACCGGCTAAGTTAATCGAAGTGTTACCCGAAACTTGCAGACACAAACCAAGGCAAAAAAGGATGAAACTCGCTATTTCGACTCATGTCCAGTATGAAAAATGCGTTTTTGCCCTAGCTTCAACACCGCTGATTAAAAAACCGCCGAAGGCAAACGTTGCGCGTTGAAAAGCGTTATTCAAACCATGTACGATCCATTCAATTTCTCTGCAAAGCTGATTGTCGATGTCACGGTGTCAACGAAGCGGTGGGCGCTCACTTCCGTGGATGGCCCCGAGCGAACGGTTGTGAACTATTACATTTCCGTTGCGAGGGTCATTCTCTCGATTTGCGGAAGAAGGAATAACAAGTTCACACGATTTCATGAACCCAAGAGAAATATCTCTCTTGGCTGCGTTTTGGGGCTGAACCGCGTGTTGTCGTTGGGCACGATGTCCGACGTATCGCTCCGCGTTCCGGGAGCTTCTTCAGGATCTGAATATGCCGGACGGACATCGTACCAAACAGCACGAGGGACAACCAGAAACTGCATCAGAGCATCATCATCACACTCCATGTGCAGATAGCCGTAGGTTTCTAATGCACATTTCATAATTTATTTCCACTTTCCGCTTTGTCTTGTGCCAATATGCTCAAGTACTGCCACATCATTCTGGCACCAATCTCGTCAAGCCATTCTCTGTTTTGTGTCTTCCTCTTTTTCCTGTTCCTTCCATTTTTTCACTAACAACAACGCACGTTTGATGTTCCTATTGTTGTTCATCCTACACGTGTGTGTCCAAATAGTGCCGGTTTCCTTCTCATCACTACCTGCATCGTCAGGTCTTCTTCAATGCGCCACTTTTTTCTTACTTATACTTTGGGGACTCGTTGGGTCCAGGTTAGATGCGGTGTCCATGGACAGCGATACATTTCGAATGCCAGAGCACATCCATGGAAACCTGCGCAGTAAAAACAATTGGCTGCATCAACCCCCCCCCCCCCCCCCAATTCAGGATTTGAAGTTGCAACCTTCCAATAGCGAGCCCAGCACCTGGACCACAGCGCCACTCACGCAGCCTAAGTAAATGTATAAAATATACCCAAACTATAAAGTACATTCGTGTGAATACGTTCCTTTGCACCCTTTGGCATTGGCCCTGTGTGTTGGGCGCGTTGTTATGTTGGGACACTGTCTTCCACACTTGTAAAAAGGCACGATGCGTGATTGCAAGGCACGTGTTGTTGGCGACTTTTCTGTCTGAAAAAAAAGATATGCCCGTGCCCTTAAATATGGCCTCATTATATACATATTTATTTATGGTTTCCGAGGCACCGAATGTCAAACGTGGATTTACATAACATTATACACGTTGATGTATTTATAGATACCCGCCCGTTAAAATAACAGGAAGACATTGCAACATTGGAGTAGATATTGTGTGTGTGTGTGAATCACGGATCTGCGAATCTCTGTCCATGCTACCACCCTCCTTTATTTGTCATCTTCTAAGCTACGGAGCCATCACCCATTGAAAAGAAAGTGGCAGGTGTCGTTATAGATCAGTGGGGTACCTATGCAGTACATCTATGACACTGTATAGTTACAATAATAACAACTGTATTCCCTGGGTGCCATGTTTCTCCAGCGATTTAATGGATTGCCATGATTCAGGGGTAGCGATTTGATTCAAGAATAATTTATTATTTTTACATTGCGAATGTAGCATGTGGGCCTCACATGAACCCACGACTTGCAACGTACTCGAATGACAAAATCTCAATTCTTAGGCACGTGATCTGCGTGCAATAATCCATGTTATTCAACTCATCAATACATTTTGATGCACCCCTTCCACAAACAATTTAAGAAACGACTCAAGGCACATTAGTTAAACAGAGGGGTTGTCTTGCGTGCAGCCTTGTTTTTATTTATTCATTTTCACCTGTCACAAAATAGATGCGTTGTACGTGCCCTGCCCATTTCCACAGCACCTGATAGGAACACAGGACCTGGGGCAGCCGTACCACGAGCTGGTGAAGGACAAGCACGGCAACGCGCTGCTGGTGACCCTCCGGGAGGTCGAGGCCCCTCAGGGGCTGCCGGGCGGGCGCTGGCAACACGTGAGCCGGCTCCAGAGCCAGCGCAAGTCTCTCTCCACTCCCGAGGAGCCCTCTGCCCTCGACATCCTGCTCATCACCCTCCAGGTGACTCCCTGGGTGCCACGGTGGCGAGATGCTAACCACCTCGCCTGGGATGCAGGAAGTCGTGGCTTTGATCCCGACCGTGGCGCCTGCTGCATATTTACAGTTTGCGTGTTCTCTCTCTCTCCCCGTGGTCGTGCGGATTTTTCTCCGGGTCCTCCGGTTTTTCCCTCCACGTTTAGAAGCACGCGTTCAGGGAATTGAAATTTCCACGTGACAAGCCACTTCGTTGTGCTGTCATTTGTGGCCAGGTCGCTTCTGAGAAAGAGCTGTATAGTTCCGTGGGCCTTACTTGCTCAAATAAAATTTGAAAAAAAAATGTTTTTAATCACCCCACACACACAGACAAAGCAGAAGTAGCCTCACGAGATCGTAAGGGCAAGTGCGGTGTGGCACGCGGGGTGGTTACGTGGCAAGCTCCGCACTGCTCTCAGGATGGTGTGGTGTGAGCAAACGCTTGTGCCTCACGCCAAGAAGTGCCTGTGTTCGATTGCTGACTTGACGAACTGTGCCACGTCTACAAATGCGCGTACCGAAACTGTCCTCGCAAATGTCCTCGCAGAGTCTCACGACCAAGCTTGCACAGGTTTGCTAGTGTGTGTGCTCACATTGAAGCAAGAGAAACTTATTTGCAAATTTGCACAACTTCTCACACATGTGTACTCACAAACAAGCCACGCGTGCACATACACGCAATTAAACCAGCACAGTTAACACACTCGCACAGCGACGACAACAACAAGAGGAACGCACGCGTGGCCACCACATACCTGTGAACAGACAGAAAAAGTATTCTGGGCCATTCGACACCCACAACACTTAATAGTAGAGTCCTTTGAAAGTGGTGCCCAGTCGGAGTATATTTTTCTTATGAATAACCATGGCTTGCATACTTCAAACAATAGATTTATTTTATTTAGCAAATGCTAATGTACGTAAAGTGTTCCATGAACTATAAACGCAGTGATGATCACACCGAGGATGCTAGCTGTCAGCCATTGTGTGTTTTGTTTTTGTATAAACTGTAATCACACCGCTGGCTTTTCCTGGAAACCCTTTGTAGAGGCCCCGTCAAAGGCAATTTGCACACATCGGGGTCATAGAGTCAAATAACAATTATCCCTACCAGGACAAATGTCTGTTATTGCCATTGCAGGGTCTTTAAATCAGAACATTGAATGAAATGGAAGACACGTTTAACCTCACACACTCATCTTTTGAACATACACTCGTCAATTAAAATTCTTAAATAGATGTCAGTTTGTTTCCATGGGAATGTGCTCCCAAACGGGTGATGTGATCTTGCAACTTTAACTCCTTTGCCGTATACTGTGCCGGTTACAAGTGCTTTTGTTCATCTCAGTAAATTTAATGTTATGGGTGTTAAAAAAAATAAATCTATCGTTTACCACTGACTTCCCTATGGATTACGTACCTTTTACATCCCCCATACATTCCTCGTGCATGACTCAGTATTGTGACTTTTTTGTTGGCTACTTTGTCACATGAAGCTCGAAACTCTTGAGCTGAAAGTCAAAGTGTCCCGCATACTTAAACAACGATTGGGGCTGTGTGACTCATCTCCTCCGGTTCACCCGAACCGGTGGTGAACATTCCACATTCCCACTTCAAGGGGTATCCGTCTACACACAATGACCCGCTGTTGATTTCCCACAATTTGATAATCAGTTTGTGGACCCAGAGGGGAATGATGGAATAGTGCAGCCTCTGACCAATTTAACACGTAGGCTTTCGCGACCAATAGTATTCATAATAAACGTTTTTGGGTTATATCGCGTTATTTATAAATGTGTCGTAACCCTCCACCACCCGACACGGCCAACACACCGGTGGGCTAAAGTAGTGAACTATTTGTCTTTTGTCAACGTGACACTTTTTTACTGATTGGCCGTGTCGGGTGGTGGAGGGTTACGACACATTCATAAATAACGCGATCTAACCCAAAAACTTTATTATGAGCCTCTGACCAAATTACCCCTGAATGTGCCGTGTCTCTTCAAACCTTGAAATGTATGCGGGGATGAACCTGGTTAGTACTTGGATGGAGGACCTCCTGACAATTCCACTTGGTGTAGACTTGTATGTTGCAAGTCTACAAATGTCGGTGTAGCCAGAGATTCCTGAATGTAAATGTCTGGATATTTTGTATTCATATCAAAGTACTCTGGTGTCTTCCCACATACCAAGCACTCGTTTATGGAATTGACAACACAACCCGAAGTAGAATCCTCTTTAAAAAATGTTTTTAAATATTTTCCCCAATTGTAGTCTATCGGCGTTGTATCATCAGACAAAGTATGCATTGTATCTCTCGCAAAACAGTGCAGCCCTTCGTGTTCGCGAATGTCCCGTGACACTAAAAGTCATATTTTTAATTGTCAGCGTTGGAATTTAGCCACATTAAGCGGCCAAACGAAATCTATTGCCAGTCATTGATGATCCAGGTTAACACCATCAACTCACTTCACTTGAGAACCCGGTTCAATCGTAGATGGCTGCGTGGATTCGAACCCAGGTCCTCAACGGTGCCGGCTCAGCTCAATGACCTCTGGGCCACCCATCCACCGCTCCTGAATAAGACCCTTAAGACTCAGGTTTTCTAGGATGAACAAAGGGGGTTGCTTTATTAAATCATCAGCAGCAGCAGTCATGATCTATTCACTGTTGAATGAAGACCTCCCCATGACCCCTCCTGAAAGTGATCCTGAAGACTCAGGGGCGATTTCCTAGGTAAATAAAGACTAGTAGTAGTAGTATTATTATGATATGGTTATTTTATATTAGAATAGCACTCTTTTGGCATATGAACACAGCAGCGCTGTACTATATTTTTTTCATAGTATTTCATTAACCACTGTGGTGGCCCTTTTTTACGTGTCATTGAAATACACTGATGTATTGCCGCCATTCACGCAGGGGTGTCGTTAACGTTAGTGCTCCATTGTGTGACTGGACACACACGTTGTACAAGTGAACAAACGGTGCTGAGTGACACCACTTTGGGCTCTAAACCACACGGGCTGCATGTGTCGTTAATAACAATAGCCGTGTCATCAGCACGCCCACCGTGAGCTCGACTCTGCTTGTCTGTGATGATGACGCAAACATAAAGCCAGGGGCTTCATAATCCAAGGTTGTAATTCGTTTGGGAGGCAAAGACGGGGCCTAGAGGGGATGTTATGTGCCCTTCCACGCGAGCTCGACATCTTGTAAGAGTTGGGTATACCCACACTTTACCTCACCATACGTTCCCTACTTATAAACTAAATGGGGATCACATTTTTATATTACTGCGTGGACAGAGGTTGGGGGTTTTAAGAAAACTGCAACCAACCTTTTAAACTGCCTCACCACGAAATCGAATGGAACCTTTGGCCCTCTGGTTGCAAGTGCATTGTGGTAACCATAGCAACCATGGCAGCGTCCCATCATTTTGCTGTTTTTTCCTGGATTTTCTATTTGCACATAGTCACATAGTCACTTTAAGATATTTTCTTGTTCATGTTTTTGTCTTTTGTTTGTTGCGGTTGCACTCGATTCAAGAGCCGAATGGCTCACAGGGATATACCAAATAAATGAAACTGAAATGAAACTGAAACTGAAAATAATTTGTGCCCTCGAGTATAGTGTTGATCGCAACAAACTAAACCGATAAAGATTTGTATTCTGCACAGATGGATTCGTCCTATTGCTATGGGAGAAAAAAAAACGCTAAGGAGCTATACATACAATAGAATCTCTTTTGTCCAGCGGAGGGGGGGTTTGGGGGGGGGTTGGGAAGCTCTAATGCGTAAAGAATGCAGGCGCTAGCGTACGGGCAGCCGTGCCGGCCGCACAAAGCCGATTCACGCCGTCGCCCGCCTCCTTTCAGGACAAGCTGTCCTACCACCGGGCGAGCCGACAGACCCTGCCGCCCGGCCTCTACCTGGGATACCTGAAGCTGTGCAGCTCCGTGGACCAGATCAAGGTGCTGGTGCCACAGCGGATCCCCAACAGCCTGGTGCACCTCAAGGTTCGCGACAATCCCCACGTCTCTCGGTACGTGCGGCGCCCTCCCCAGCCCCCCCTTGTGCGCTTCCACGAGGAATTAAGAGCGACGATGATTGGCGGCGGTGGCGGCGATGATGGGTTTTGTGCCATCCGGTGGGAAACTTTTGTTGTTGTTGTTTGTTGTGTTATTCACACGTGACGTGGCCACACACCACCCTGGCCCTCACGGAGTACAACAATGTATGTTGATGGAGCAAACCTTGATTTTTACAGAGGTCATTTTGAAACAAGGCGCCCCTTGTGAACGTGGTGTATGTTGACTAATGGAGGCACTGTTCGTATTTTTGTTTCGCAAAAAAACAAGGGCCTCTTTTGTCAACAAGGCGTCCGGCGGCGGCTTAAAGGAACCGAACTGTAGTACAAAAAACATCGAAATGCTCAATACGAACGCAGATCATAATTGTGGTACAAAATGAATTGGGGTGGGGGGTAGGGGTGGGTTGAAACAAAAATCTGTTTTTTATAGGAATTTTCGTTGCGGTTTTTATTTGCTTTAGCTTTCAAATTGAAAACTAGAAACTGGGCTTTGAATATTTGGAAAATAAATAGCGCACGTTATGCCAAAATATCCAAGTAAGGGACCGTGTCTGCATAAAAATAAAACCTATTTATTGATGCACACCAAAGGCTCGGGCTCAGTAGAGGTGGCTGTTTTGGAGACCAGGCATCGACAGCAGAAGAGCAAAAATGTCTGGGCTTCAGTTACAAAAGCACCAAAAAATTCAGAGACAGCAAAACAATTCCTTTGCGTTGAGTGGCAGCGTTCAGAGCAACTGCTTTTCGACGGAGTTTATTGCAGATTAAAGCAGCTGGTTAATGAGTATATGGAGATCTTAGCCCCCACTCCCTCACTGAGTCAAGTTGTCGAAGAGAATTAATTTGGGTTTGGCTCTTGCTGTGCGCAATGCTTGGCTGATGAGCCCGCAGGGAGCACGATTTAGACATTTTCCAGAAATGTTGTTAGCCTCACCGCTCCTCCGCCGTGCATGGGATTGCAGATTACATTTTTTTTAAACCGTGGATCAGCGTTTCACAGTTATAGCTGGCGAATGTGAGAAACCCATTTTTCTCTTTTCGTACTTTATCTGATCGATAATAGGTCAAGGTTCAGTCCTGCGTTTGCTTGCTCATGCGAGTGCTGGCGGAAAGGGGCCCTGACTCGAGGAATCTCTTAAAGGCCCTCCACTTGGTAATTTGGTCTACTCTTCCACGATGGCCATAGCATCTGGGAATCGGTGGGAGTACCCACACTTGATTCCACGGCGTGTGATCTGCCGATCGACTAAATGTACTGCCGTCCATTTGCACTGATTGGTGTTTAGAGGGGAGGGAATTTAAAATCTTCCCAGTCTGCACCAAGTCCATTGTGCTCACCATTAGGCCATGGCAGAATCCCATGAACAATATACTAAATCCACGGTCTTGTAAATGTTCCGTCGTGTCCTGGAATTTAGTTTGTATGTGTTGTAATGTGACGTCAGCTAACTGGCTGAACACTCGCTGTATAAATCTTGACTTAAAGCCCTCGTGACTGCAGGAATTCATATTCTTCGTGTCTTTCAGTAAAGTCACGTAGATAGATTGTAATTTTCTTTGAACCTATCTACATGACTTTACCAAAAGACCCAAAGAATACTCGCTGTATATTTTATGGGGCCATAATGAAATATTTATATACAGAAATGAACAAAAAAATATTTTACAATTTACACATTTGGGTCAAAAAGCATACAAATTAAAGCAATGTAAACAATGATTAAACAGTTAGTTTATCTGATAGTAACGAAGCATTTTAATACGACTAAGCAATGCTGAATTAATTAATAAATAGGGAATAAATAAGCAAGTGCCGTGTGTATGAATAAGTAATTTCACACATGAATAATGTACAAGATATAAATAATGCATTCACAGTGCATTCACACACAATGCATAAATAAATGGATTGCATTACGAATAACAAAAAAAGAATGAATTCTGTAAACAACTGTGTGAATGTATGAATCAAATGCACCCGTGAATGAATGAATGGATGAAATGAACATGCCCATTAATCGGAGTCTTTATTTATCCTGGATAAATCTGATGAGGAGATGTTAAGAATAACCCAGCTCAGCGACTCAGCAGCAACAGAGCCAGCAACTCCCGTTTGGAAGGTTGCGAATTAAAATCCTGGTTGCGGGGTTGACTTAGCCCATCGTTCCTCTGGGGATCACCAAACTAGGTACCACTTTGTGGGAGAAGTCAACAGTGGATGTCCTATGGATGGACTTGCCCCCCACCATAGAAGTGTAACATTTCTGGCACTGGTTTAGGCCTCCAAATAGGCGATGAGCTCAACATCGCCGCTCATCTGAGCAGGAAATCACTTTTTGACTTTTGCTCGGAAATTCAACGAATGCGGACGCAGTGGGAGCTTCTTGCCTCGTCCGTGTGTCCCAGTGAGGAGTGGGAAGGTTTGAGCCGGATTTCGGGACCCGTGGACATCGCAGGTGGCCCTGGACTCGGGGGCCCAGGCTCCAGCCAAGACGTGTTCCTCAAGCAGCTGAGCTGTGCGCTGTCGGCCCTCCTGAAACAGCTGCACATATCTCCACATCAGGTGCGCGAGCGCGACACGGCTCCGGTTACTTCTAACCTTCAATTAGACGTTCGTGTCTCCCGATTATGTAATTGTGTGTATCATGACGACATGATCTCGTGACATCGCACGTCGTGCACCGTGTTGACATTGTCACGTCATATGGCTCAGAAGGTATCATTATCTTCGCTAATTAAACACCTCCGAGGACAAACGCGCATCGGAGAGCGTTTTGGAATCCATGCGCATGCATGATTGTTTTTCCTTGTTTTGACCTGTAATAAATGGTTGCCTCTCTGTATTTTGTTGTACGCAGGCCAAGGAGTTCCGCATTTATAACCAGGAGGTGCTGGAGTTTGGAGACCGGGTGTCGTTCATGCTCCTCCTGCCTCCCTCGGATGACGTTTGTGTTGCCCCGGGCCAGAGCAACGCATACCCAACGCTCTCAGGCCTCATCGCTCTGCCCCTGCAGATCTTTGAGATCGGTAGGGTCGCGTCCATCGAACCGCGTCGTCGCCCACACACAGGCAGGCCCATCCACGCAATGCCAATCTGATTGTAACAGTCTGGCCTGGTGGTGCTGTGCTTACACCTCTTTTTTTCCACTGCACAACCTGGCCATGCCAGGGCCAGCCCGGCACGTCTCCGCAAGCGCCAAGTTGTTGTTGATTTCCACTGGGGAAGCCGAGCTGTGCCGCTGACGTCACACACAATCAACGTTTGACATCAGCGCCACACGCTCAAGCGTGCTGACTTTCGCAACATACGACGAGCATTATTAACTCCACCCCTGGCCCAGCATGGCCCCGAGCCAGATTCAGTTGTTTTGTGAGGCCCGAGTTTCATGGTTTGATTCTGGCTCAGCTTGGCAATCAGAAAGTTGCATCTTTAATTCCTAGGCAGGGTCGATATCATGAGTTACCACAACGTAGGAAGTAAATAGTGCGTGTCCTTTCATCGACTCATGCCTGCCACAACAACGTGGACTTTCCCATCACCAGCTCCCTAGGACCAATGGCGATGAAGCCAAACTCCACAGTCGATTAGGAGAGACAATTTCACTTTTGAGATGAAACACCGCATATGCTCACGTGGCAGAATCCGAGATTCATCGTCAAGTCAGGGGCCCGTAGGTGCGTTGAACGTGTCTCGTTACTTTTGTCTCATTTAATGGGGCTTTTTTTGCATCTCTGAGCCCCGGGTGTTTCACCTTAAAAACCTTCAGAGCAAGGCAAGGAGCCGTGACTGCCAAATCTGCGTGTTTGCGCGTGTATTTATGCATTAGCTTAATACCAAGTTTAAGAAGGGGGCGGGGGGGAGGTGATCTTGTATTTTGAAGCACAGTTCTGCTGCGTGTAACCTAGGCACTGGTTCAGCGCGAGCAACCTCCAGCCACTCGCGGGTGCTGCATCATCTTCCTCTGTCGGTGGTGTGACGGCAGACGGGCGCTCAGTGTGCCGAGCCAAACGTTGACCTCAGCGTTGGATAATTCCGTTTGTGGATTGCAATTCATTGTTTTCCGACCGAAAACGTGCAAGCGGTCGATCCAGCTACTGTGAACTATCGACGGTCCCATCAATAGACGCTTCACTTTGTTTAAACACATTTTTTTTAATTAAATAGCGCACATATTATTTAATAACGTGATTAATTAATTTGCCATTCTTCATAGCGTGTGCACTTTTTTTGAGAACGTCACTGTCACCGAGGAGTGAGATTGTGGCAGTAGGATTGGGTGGCTTATAAATATACATTTTGATGGTGACAAATTACATCGCAGAACAACGATTGATTCTTTCATTCATTATTCTTCGGTCAAAATTACCGAAGGCTGCATGGCAACAATTACCTGCATGGCCTCACTCTCTCCTTACCCTACATGCCAGGGCTGTGATGTTAACACAGTCTTAATAATGTTATGCACACCTTTTGCTGGCTAACACCATACCTTGTGCTATGTAAACCAGACCACAGTAACACCTTTATGCGAGGCATCTCAGCTATTTCAAACCACTGCACTTTTCGTTTTTATTTTTGGCAAAGTCTAAACACACAGAATAATAAAACGTGGTATTGGTTACATTTCCACGAGCGTACAGTCTGCACGTATATATTTTACGTGGCAATGTAAATAAAATTGTATACCTACAATTGCAGTTCAACTATGCAAGTGGGAGTTGCATCAATTCTACTCTAGCTGTTCCTGGCATCACTTGAAGGAAATGAAAAGTTACTTCAGAAACGAACACTTAATTTGTTGAATGTTAATTGCTGTGGTGGATAACCTTCACATACAATCCTTGTTAGCATCCAAGAGCAAAGCAAACCACCGTCGATTTACAGCACGGAAATTTTCATTGTAATTTTTTTTTTGCCACACTATTTAAACATTTTACATTATTTATTTTGAACAATCATTTATTTTAAAATTGCAAGGTGTGTGCTCGTCAAGGTATACTCCGTTATTAAAGGATTCTAATTAGACGAGACGCAGACACACACACAGGCACGGAAGTATTAATATAAACTGTCAGTCTCATCCTTCTAAACCTCCACCATGGCATTGGGCACATGCATCAAAATCAACATTTGAGAGGTGTTTGATTGTTTAAAATGCTTCTGTCATGTGTGATTTACGTTAATCATGTTTTATGGGATATACTTCATCCTTCAAATAGTCATTTCATTCAGTAACGCAGTTGAAACTGTGGTATAAGCATAATGTTTTTGAAGCATATATTATGCAAATAAACTCACACATAAAGGTAAAGGTGCAGATCTGCAATTGATTGCTCACGCCACTGTATGTGTGAAGGGCTTTCACTCGAGGCAGCTCTAGAGAGTCACTGTTGAGAGTTTTTGGCCTACTCTTCCACCCTGGCCAGATGTCTTGGAAGGGGTGGGGAGCACCCACACGTTACCCCGCCACATGCGTCCGGCCAAATCGGCTCACCGCGGTGAAACGATTTGCGCTGCTGGCTGGACAGAGGCAAGGAGGTTCAAGAAAGCAGAGTTTTCAACGGGCGCGCTGGGAAGCTTCAACAACGCACATAAACACACACTCCATATACAAACAGCTCGTGGCCTTCTTGCAGTATGCAAAACCACCCTTTCTAGAAGAAATGCATTGTGGTTTCTTCTCATGTAAAGATTCGAATTGCTGCGCCGGTTTTCAGCGAACAATTGTGTCACCAATGACAAACATTCCTCCATGTAGCCTTAATAGACTGAAGTGGCCGACCGTCTTTGTCTCCCCAATGACAATGTTTACACATCGGACCAGGTAGTAATTTGAGGCTGAGTCGACCTAGGAGAGGCCCATGATTGGTTCAGACAATCGCAACTGGTCTTGGCCGTGAGCGGGAATCGAACCCGGGTCTCTGGGTTCGTAGCGCAGCGCGTTAACCACAGCACCACCGCTGACACGCACACACAAATATCGAGAAATGCTATAGAGCTTTTCTTTCTTCGTCACGCTGTTTTTTTTAGATAACGAGCGGTGATTCAGATGATGTCAACAAAAACTCTGGGTTTCCCTGAATTGCCCCTTTGCTCGCGGCAGGGAGAGTGCACAGTGTTCCATCCAGCGGCTTAATTTCTTTTGGGAGAGGGGGGGGAATGTCTGCACAGTCTACAGCGTTCTAATGTGAGCTAAATAGTGGTCTATAAACGCTGGTTGTCCCACGTGGAATTACCCCGTTGATGAGCCAAATGCGATATATATTAATTTTTTTTAAACGAAACCACTCTGGTGTTATTTGAGTTAGGGCTTGTTTGCGATGATGTGGCAGGAGCACACGTTCTGCATTCTCGTCTTCTTCTTCAAAAACAAACTTGTCTTGTGAGTTTGAAATGTGAGTCCTAGTCAGGCGTGCCAGTGGTGGGATTTTTTTTCTCAAATACTTTTTTTAGTTATTAATTAATCTATTGACTTGTTTATTCGTAGCCATAACGCTTCATTTAAAGTTAAAACGTTATAGCAATAAATTACACTTCTATAGTTTAGGTTTCGCATTCGGTTTGTTTATAGCAACAATTTATTTTTGCTAAATATAGTACCCAGAGTATTATGTTGTTACCATGACAACATAAACAGTTATATAGGTTAACAAAATAGCGTTGAGAAACGCTTACTTCAATAAAAAATAAATATAAACCTTCAGCTTGGAGGTTTATTTGTTGTTTATAATAATTATGGGGTTGGTATTTGGCATGGAACAATGTATAAAATCGTAATTAATCTTTATGCTCATGATGCCATCGCTTGCTGGAATCAACTTTTTGGAGTCCTTTGCATCCTACGTCATGGATTCACTTGACCCCTGCAGCCCATCGAGTCACAACATTCACAACAATGACTTGATTCTTATAGCCAACATTGATACATGCCTGGTGGGCACATGCTGAAACCCAGGGGGGGGTAATGTCGAGGTCGTCCAAACCCCCCCAACCCACCCCCACCCCAGCCACAAACGCCAACCTCAGCCATCGATGCCAACCGCTTAGAATCAGGCACTGCTTAAACCTGCCTTAGCATGCACCGCATTGTTCTCCACCAAGTCACCGCGTCGCGCTACCTCGGTCGGTGCAGCGCACGCCTCGCATAACGACGGGCTTGCTGCCGTGTCGCCCCAGTGCACCTGCTGACGTTCGAGCGGGCCTTCATCTCGCGCTACTGCTGCTTGTCGGCGCTGCTCGACCTGGAGCTGCTGCTCTCGCAGCAGGCGCTGCGCGAGGCCTTCTCCGACGGGGAGCTCGTCGTGGCCAAGCAGCGACACCAGGCCGTGCTGGACTTTGTGCAGGTCGCGTGCGCCGCCGTGAGATATTGGGGAGACGCGTGCAGGAAGGCCTGGGGGGACCCGTGGGCACTAGGGGGCCGGTGGGGGACAGGTGACATAGAGGGGGTCGACGAGGACGGACGGGACAGCAGGAATGTTGTACTCCGTGAGCAGCCAAGTGACACAGTAGTCATAGTGTCTTACAATCTGAAGGTTACAACTTCAGATCTTGATTGGGAGTTGACGTTGGGGTTAGTACTGCTCCATAGATTTTCGCGTTTGTGCGGCACAGCTGTGTTTTTGGGTTGTACCACTTGTTGTTCATCTTGATGTTCCGCTCAACGTACTGGGAGATTCTTCAGTTCCTGACCATGCTTCGCTAATTCTTCCGTTCCTGAAGAAGCTCCCAGTACATGGAGCGAAACGCCGAACATCGTGCGGAGCATCACACACGCGGTGCAACCCGAAACCGCACCGGAGAGTTCTACTCCATCGATTCTATTTGTACTTTTGTTTCATTCGTTGCACAATGAGAGAATACAAACTTACATTTGCAGGCAATACGATAAATTACGGAGCCATCAAAAGGCACGTGTAAACAATCATTTGAAGTTAAAGGTAAAGTTCAGCCCCCCAATTTCTTGCTCACGCTATTGCCGAGCAGACGGGCCTTCACTAGAGAGAGTCCCTATCGAGTGCGTTTGCTCCGTTGTCTTCCACGCTAGCTTGATGTCTTGAAAGAGGTCCCGCACTTTACCATACAACGTGAAACCTGCCGATCGAATAACTGTGGTGAAATCATTTACGCTGCTGGAGGTGATAGAGGCAGTAAGGGGTGGGGGGGGGGGGGAGTGGAACTTGCTTCATTGTTTCAACTTGCCCGCACACCAGGAGATCGATTCAAACTGGCGTCAGCGTGATAACCATTCATTACACCACCGTGGCAGCATCCTCTCCACAGAAGCGCGCACGTTATATACACGTCGATCTGCAGGAATGCGTGCGTGTGTGTACGCCGCTCCATCGCGTCCGCTCACTGCCATCCGCGACGGTGCTCTTTGCAGCAAGTGGACGAGGTCTGGAAGGAGAGCCGCTGGATCATGAACGTCCTGCAGCATGCGCGCTACAAGCAGCCGCCCAGCGGTGTCCCGATCCGCTGGCTCATCGGCACATCGGAGGAGGTGCTCATCCCCAAGCCCAACTCGACGTCGTCCAACATGGAGTACCTGCCCTCGCCGTCGCCCTCCCCGGACCTGCTGCGCCGCACCACCTACAACGGTGACCTCGCCTCGCGTGTGCACAGCGCCACAGCCCGTCGCGCTCCCACCTCGCCGGTCTCGTTTTGGGGTTGTACGCCTTTTGGCGTCATCTGGTCCAACACCAATGGAGACTAAGCTCTAAGAAAAGCTGTCTCGGATGTGGACCAATCAACTTCAAGGACAGTGAATATCATTATCATTATCAGAGTTGTTTCTTTTTGTTTGCATTTTGACTGCTTGTGTTGTGGTTATTGCAAACATGATCCCTTCTATAAAGGTGTCAGTTTTTGTACCAGTTGAAAGGGTAAAAACCTATTATTATGGTCTGGTTTTGGTTTCAGCCCTGGGTTTGATATTAACTCACTCCTTCTCTGCAATTGGCAGACCTGGGGAAAGTGGTTCCCTTTTTCAAAGCCCCCAGTTGCTGAGAACATGCTCCCTATTGCCCACCAGCAAACGGCACTTTTGAGGACATAGTTAGACAACGCAGCTAATACGTCGGTGATTTGAGCAACATTATACGAACTTGGGAAAGGAGCGCAGCAGAATAAAGGGGAAGCGTTGTGACCTGCGGTGTGTTGAGCGAGCATGTTGTTATGAGCTGCGGTGTGATGGTTGAACACAAGAGGGATGAGACGAAACTGTCGGTCTGGTGGAGGGCAAAAAGTGCTGGTGAGGTCCGTTGGCCTCAGTGGCCACGTTGACATCTTGACATCTTGATCTGGATAGAAATAGAGAAACTCACCGCTCTCTTAACGGCTGCCGACCGAGATGAGCACCGTGGAGTGCTCACTCTTAGTATACCGGCACCGCAATTGCTTCGTTCTATACCGCATTGAGATTAACGCCCGCGCGTGTGAACCTTCGCCACGCGCTGCCAGACCTGCAGGGCACGTCGGACGAGGACGGCCTGTCCGAGGTCTTCCTCCCCACGGACAGCGACTACGAGTCGAGCTGCGCCCAGAGCCCCAAGGAGCTCGACCTGCTCTACACGGCCCCGGCGGCCCACGCGTCCACGCCAGACCGCGGCGGCGCGGCACGGCGCGGCAACGACCTCGACGACGCCGCGCCCGACGTCCTCCAGGCGCACGACGTTCGGCGGGCCGACGCCGCCGCCGCCGCCGAGGGCGGCTCGCGGGCCCGCGACCTGGAGGGGCTGTTCGGCTGCATGAACCTCGACGGCCCCGAAGCGGCGGCCGACGCGGACGCGGCCCGGGGCCGCCGCTGCCCGCGTCAACGCGGCGCTGCCGAGCGCCGGGGCGGCGCCGCGGGAGACGGTCCGCAGGCCGCCTTCAGGGGCCCGTGCTACCTGGAGCAGGAGGCGGAATGGAGGAGCGTCGTGTTCGCGCAGAGCCGCGCAGAGGACACGGAGCTCATCGCCGCCTTCCACGCGGCTCGGGAAAACAAGCGGGTAATGCGGCTGAACTGCGTCGACGCTCCGGAGGACGAGAGGGCGGACGGTGACAGGACGTCGGCGCCGTCCACCTCGGCGGGGGAAGCGTGCGGCGGCGACACCGACGACGACGATGGCGGTCGGAAAGTGTGCGAGCGGCTAGGAGAAGCCGAGGCCTGCGACGCGGAGACGGCGGAGGGGATGGAATACTTCCCACGGTCCGAGGCGGCTGTCCTGCAAAGGGTCTCCTTCCAGCTTCCCTCTGAATTTACCGTCGAAGACTCCGTCGAGGCAAGTTTGTTTGCACAACGTGTTTTTGTTTTCGTACGTATTTAGATAACCATCAACCCTACTTTGAACGTGCGATATGTATGTAGGTACAATAAAAGTACTCACCATATTCATCGTTAACACTGCTTGCCCACCACTGCTAGTGAGGTGTTGTTTTTTTGTTTGTATAACGAGGCCGGTGTATAGGTTTGCGTGTATGGGGACGGGCTCTATAAACGTCCACACGCTACATTGTGGGGATGATTTTCCGTTTTAAACATTTAGGGTTTTTAAGGACATTTATTGATTTTTTTTGGGGGGTGGATTTTCAATTATTTTTTACGTCGCTTACATATCGTGATAATGTAAGCATGTTCGTGCTAACAGGAGTCGCTTTTGGTGGGACAAGCATGGCCGCGATGTGACGTTAGTGGCATTACTTCCTGTGCCGTCTTATTTTCCTTTCAATCACATTTTTTGGTTTTATTTTACCGGATCTTCTAAAATGTCTAATCTGGCCAGAATTGTCGGTTGTTTTGGATGATATTTCATTCCAATCGTGGTTTCATACATAAAAGTATGCTGTAGGCATGTGCTCCCGATATTTGGATATCGTAGTAAAACATCACATCACCTCACATGTTACGTCACTTTCACACCTTTTTCTACCCAACGTTGTACCATGTGGCATTGGGTGATGTCACTTTTGTGAGCACGAACGCATGTCAAATTATTACATTTTGTAGAATATTCTAAAATCTGAAAATCCCCAAAAAGACACAAAATTGCCCATCCAAACCGCTAAATACCGTTTATTTTTAAATCGGAAACCCATTCCTTGCACATCGCATCCATGCGTGCGTACAACGAGGCTGGACACACGTTAATTTTGCGCGAACAAAAAGTTGTCCTTCAAAGAGGGGGCTTCGCAGTCTCAATGTCTCCGCCCTCGAGTCACAGCGACGTGTTCACCCCGCGCCCGCAGATACCCGTGACGAGCACGTGCACCGCCAAGGACATCGTGCGGCGAGCACTGCAAAAGCTTGAGGAGCTCGCGAGCGGGGAGTCCCAGGAGCCTCTGCCGCCAGGCTTCCTGGAGGAGCACGTGGAGCACTTTAGCCTCGTGGCGACGATGGGCGCTGAGGAAGCGTTGTGGCTGCAGGAGCACTGCTGCCCTCTGTCCCTGGCTCACCCGTGGGACTCGGCTACCCTGTGTGTCAGCATCAAGCCAGACTCGCCACTCTCATATCTGGAGGAAATCACCACGAAAGTTTGATGGTGGTTTTTATTTATTTTTTAAAGCACACAGTGGGTCGGCCCAGTCTCGGCTGTGATTCGTGTGTTTTGGTCATACAACGAATATCTAACGATTAAGATGAAAAAAAAACGTGAAAAAAATGTTAGATATATAGAAATAAATGCGTTAAGACACAAAGCATGAAATAAGCCTCATGCATGTACTTATTATTTATCACGATGTTTAGAAGTGAAGGATATATTTATTTTGATTGACTACCTACCTACACAATGCAATTTTTTTTTTATCCCCCACAACGATTGTATTTGTGTTTGCTTAGCACCACTAGGAACAAAAACATATACCCGTGGTCACGTATTGTTTTTATTTTCTTTGGTAAGAATGATCCCTAAAATGGCCCATAAAAAAGAAATATATATATATAGGATTTATATTTTGTATTTATTGTTGAGCAGGTTGATTGAAACTTGTAATGTTTGGAGTATTTGTATGAACTCTTATACTGACAACCGGCAGCTTCGTGCGATATAATATGAAGGAGATGTAAGCTTTTTGATTTATCAAACGAATTTAGTTTTTTTTGTGAATATTTAACAAATATATTTATTTAAAATGCATACGGTTTTAATTTAACGTATTGAGTCTCTGGCAAGGCTGTGTCATGTAACAAATGTCATTTATCAGGGCAATCCTCATTTTGTGAGTATAAAGCAACTCACATATGAGAGTAAGATTTGTATTTGTGGATATTCCTTGGCTATAAAACACATTGTTTTGAAAGGCAAATCCATTCTGTGTGTACCTTCCCAATAGTTTTAATTTATGAAAGGAGTGTTTCCCCGAATCTTCTTCATCGCAAACTTTGCCCGGGCTAATGGGGACCTTTACTGTCCCAGTGTGATTACGCTGATGTGTATCACAGGATCTCCGAATCCACATTACCAAAAACAATCCCACAATATTCATGTGACGAAGGCTATTAGCCCACAACCAGCGTTCATTTTGTCCATGAGATTTGTTATTAATATTTGTCAATGAGGGCAAGGAGTGGATGAAACCCATTCGGCGTGATAATGAGTACAACTTCCCAACAAAGACTTAAGTGTGACCGACTGTGATGAGACATCGTTCACGAAATTCTGACTAAATCAACATTTAACAACTTTAAAGTGGGGACGACATTTTTCACTGCTTTCGTCGATTTTTGCTTTTACGGGGCAGCTGAGGTTTCCTGGAAGTTACCCGTGAAAACCACCAGATGCTTGCGGTCACGATGTGCCGGATCAGCTTTCACGAGGGACGCGGGCGCGCACGCAGAGGCCCTAATGAGAGCGGCGCACGCAGCGGCAGCTTGCTGGGTTGGGCTTCTTTGCCGCACGGCTGGACGCGGTGGCCGCTTGTCGCAGCAGCAGCAGCAGCCGGCAGCAGAGAGAGGCAGCAGAGAGAGGCAGCAACAGGTGCGGAGTGCGCACTGCAGCAGCAGCAGCAGGGCGGTCACACGATCCGTCCCTGTGGCCAGATGCTGGCCCCTTAGTAACCCGCTCCTTCCTGTGTCACCAGGAGGGGCACGGGGGGGGGGGTTGGGAGGGGTAAGAAACGAATTTTCGTAATGAATGCAACGCTTTGTCGTATGCACACTGCTGCATGTCTCCAAATATTTGGATTATCTCAAAATGTTTCCGATGGCCTTTGCTTGCAGCTGACGACAATACATAGTTGCACGACGGTCACCCAGTGCAAGTTCTCAAGGCAGTTAAAGGTGTTCTGAGTTTACCGCAAGAGGATGTGAGAACACACCATTGTGTTTGTCATTCCGCTGCTGTATGAGAGCCTCCCGGTGCTGCTGGAGTCATATGACGGCTATTCGGACCATAACTCGCCACGATGGTCAGTGCAGGTCGGTGAATGTGGGCAGTACGAGGTGTTAAACGCACAGTTACCACGCAACAATGGATTTTACCTAAGTAACCTAACCCTCCGCTGACAACGTAGCCCCCCGCTATGCACACACACACACCACATATATATTGTACATGTGAAAGTTTTACATCCACTTCATGGCCAGTATAACGCCATTGCGCTTGTTTTATTTTGACTCCGCGTTCCTGCGAAATGCTCATCTCTCTCGTGTGCAACGGGACGATTGCAATTTTCTTGCACTCCAAGAATGAATGTTTCCCCATGCTCCTTGTCCACCCCTTCCCTCCCTCCTCCTCCTCTCTGTCATTTCCTACTGTTTGTGATTGTATCGAGTCAGAGAGTTCTCAGACAAAAACAATCCTCTGTTGCGAACCAAATTTCTAAAATTCCACGTTGTGTCCCACAAGTCGTGCCAAGCTTGTGCACATGTACAGAGTGGGGGTTGTATAACCCAAACATTCGTCACACTCGCCAGTTGTCTCATTCTCATGGTCAATTATTCCATTCATAAAATACGTTTAGGTTATTGCGTACGGAATATCAAAATATTTACGGGAAGGAATGTCTCGGGATAATGTGTTTTTCTCTCTCTTCTCGACTGAGTTGGTCAACGTTGACTGCGAACCCTTAGTTTTGTTTTTAGTTCATAAATAAAGAGTGCGGTGCCGACATTGTCACTCATCAATGGATCAGTCATATGCTACGTATGTAATGTGTGCAGTATACATTATGTACGTAAGAGATAACTGTGTGTCTGTGTGTGTATACAAAGACAAAGATCCCCCGTGTAGCCTTTAACAGACTTGAGGCAAGTGCTGTTAGCGAGCACCTATGAAGGCCGGCACGACACACGAAGGGGGTGGGTGGCCAGCAGCACGCCCGGCCGCCTTCGTCTCCCTCGTTTCGATGTTACACATCGCACCAGGTCCTCATTTATGGCTGAGTCGACCTAGGGGATGCCCAGGACTGTATCAGATAATTGTCACTGGTGTTGACCGTGAGCGGGAATCGAACCCTGGTGGCCGGGTTAGTTGCACAACGCGCTAACTGCTGCACTACCGCTGTATACAGGCACACACACACATTAAGTTTACGTAATATGTCTACTTTCTACATACTTGTATCTATTCCATATTTAGTGTTGAACCAAGGAAATTAATGCAATCACAAATAATTCCAAACGAATTAAAAAAAACGCGTTCGTTAATAAAATATCTAGGGCTATTAAATAACAAAACACAAAATATATATACAAATGACTCATCTGCAATAGATATGTGGCCGTTGCAGGTGGCTTTATTCAGGGTAATGTTATTATTTTATTATATAATTTTTCCCCCCAGCAAATCTTGAACACTGGTTCGTTTTTGTTGTTGTTGTCGCCGTGCAGCTGTGCAAGACAAGCGAAGAGAACACACAATGGAAAAGCTGCACTGCCCAACTTGCCAATTTCGTCGTGCTGTGTGTGTGGCTCTGATGCATTTGCGGGTTTGTGCCGCGTGCTCATCAGCGCGATGTCCATCGTGTCGGGGCTTCGAGCAATCACGCAGCGCGAACCACCCCCAACAACCGCATCGGACAGGATCGCTGTTGAACACCTTGTACGCTGGCAGCCTTAGACGTTTGAATGTTCAGCACGTTTCCCTGAAGGTCGCGTGGACTCACAAAGCGCGTGTCGACGATATCTGTACATTTTCTGCACTTGCCCGACCACCTCTCTTCTGATGACATTTGCATTTGATAGATCATCTGCATATAATGGTTTTGTGTGCGCCATGGCACGTGGTAGTGGGTACGCAGTGAATTGTCGTAATGATGGGGCTTTTACTTGCACTGCATGAGAGCACATCGGCTGGGACCTTACATGGGGGTTTAATACAGATTAACGGTATTTTTGGAGAAACCTGAATTGACTGTCGATTACGGAATGGGATTTCAATCGCTTACGCGCTCCGAAAATGGTTTTTAATAAATATTTTAAAATGTTCGAGGAGCTGGTCTCCCGTAACGAGCAGGGTAACGCTGACACAAAGGTCTCTTTAATATCGCAATGAATGGATCATTCATCATTGGTAAATATATACCGTTAAATGCAGCATGCAGTTTCATAAAGTTAGTCTCGAGCTAATAATATAATAAATTTTTGTAAAGTATGTAAAGCTGTAGACAGTTTATCATACACGTGCTTTGACTGCTTTATTTATGTTGTAAGAATGAAAACATTTTAAAAGAATTTCATTTGGCAAAAAAATTGCCCCGAGTCTACGAAACAGCTTTGAACTGTATTATTGACGTATGTGCGTGTGTGTGTGTGCCCGGGCATTTTATTATTTTCTTGCAATATTTATAACATAGACGATGTGTTATTATAGTATTATTTAAACGCTTTCGTGTTGCGATGAATAAATTGTATAGCTCAACGCAAACACAAAAAAATGTCCCAATATGTGCGGTGCACCTACACGTGATAGACTGCAGAAAAGCCACGTGCTCAGAAACTCGTAAATGTATCAACACCCAATAAATTATATGAATAATAATTTCAACGTATAGCATGATGCGCAACAACTCTTGAATGCTTCAAATATTTAAACTGTTTTGACTTGACTCTGAAGATGTCTCCCTGCCTGTTTGGTTAGTTACTGGTATCTGATGTTAGTTAATGCTTTTGCAGTGATGTCATTGACATTAGTTTTTTTAAAGACAGAAACAGTTGTCTGACAAGGGTCACAGAAGGAAAAGAAAAAAATAACAGGGAGCTTGCTGTGGACGGAGCCATTACATTTCTTTGTTAAATGAAGTCTCGACGAGGTGTTAGTTTGTATTGTTTTTCATCTCCGTTCCGTTTATTTCAAACTTGACACGTTGCATCGCGCCTCTATTCGTTCGTCGGTCATATTTAGCAGTCGTGGTCCAACCCATGCGGCGTACCGCGCTAGCTTTTCAAATTACGGTGACCACATGGCTTGGTTTCTAAAACAAAAATACCTAACCAGTCGACTATGTAATTTAGCATGCATGCAATATATATAAACGAAACATATCCGAACAAAAAAAAGACGTCAAATACCGCCGAGTTTCATTTCTTCATCAATCGCTTTTTTTTTAAGGGGACAACCCGTTGAATGGGACCCTTTTCTGGTGACCAGGAACCACATCGGTTCCGACAAGGCTCACTTTGTCCCCAGATCCTTGGTCGATTGTGAATGCAAACCTCCTCCTAGCCAAACCTCTGACTTTAACTTTTGCTTTCCCTCCACCTATGACCTCTCTCCAGTGTTAAATTATTTTCAAATGTTATTGCCCATTGTGTTTTTTTATTCATATTATAATTATTCGCAGAGGATACTGCTTAGATTGTAGAAGTAGCATGACCTCACCCCCCACCGCCCCCCCCCCCGATCATGAGATCGCACGTTCTAATTCCAGCCAGGGTCGAGTCAACCCCAACCCCATCGTAACTCCGGCATCAGGAGAGTGCATACCATTCGGTGAACATCCACTTGGTGAGAACTCAACAATGTTTATTGGAGACAACTCGTCCCTGCTATAAGAACGTGGACGTTCACACCGCGAGTTCAACAGCAGTGCTGAAATCGAGCAGTCCCCAGTGCCCATTTAATAAATCAGAAACGATATTTTTCCCTTTTCTCGCATATTTTTCAGATGCATATTTGCGTTTTCCCCTACGGTATCGTTCCGTTATGATGGTATTTTCTCACCATGTACAGATTTGATTCTGGTACAGGGATTCTGCGACGGTGTGTGTGTCAGTACGTGAACGACAACGTGCTGGAGGCGATCAGTTCGGACTCCCGGCGTAGCGGTCGAAACAATGAGCGGGTGTCTTAAATCCCCCCACCCCCTTTGTCTATCACACACTACAAATGGCTACATCACAGTTATTTGACCGGCAGGTTGTGTCCGATAGGGTAAAGTGTGAATACTCACGCCACTTCAAACAAATGCCTGGAAGAAGAGCACCAAGATACTCCACAGAGTGCTCTCTGGAGCTCTCTCTGTGGCGGAGGCCCCTTCGACAGCAGCAGTGGCACAAGCAAGCCACGACGGTCAATGGCGGAGCTAGGATTTTCAGGTAGGGGGGGGGGCAACCCCTCCAGCAATGAAAAATGATAAAGGAGTTTTTAGTTAGTAAGGACTTGTCCCTTGCTTTTTATTCGACGCGTGTGCGGCAATGGTGCAGCCAACGATCGAGGGTCGAATTCGAACTGCGTTGTGTGATCAGCATCGCGCTCGCTGAAGGTGAATGCCTTCAGGGAAGTCGTGTGCTGTCTACGCAACTGCGCACAATTCTGTGAGTCACTTTAACTGCTTTGCCGTTACTTATTGTCAATTATGGACTCAGACTGTTGTCCTATCATCTCATAGAGTCCCTGGCACGTCATAATATGCTACACAGTGGCAGTGGGGGTCGCAAAATGCCAATTTATGACTAATGAACCCCAATTATCCGATCGAAATTAGGGCTTTCGATCAGATCATTGGGGGCAGGCACGTGCCACCCCCCCCCCACTGGCTACGCCAGTGACGACGGTACACAACACACAACTCCAACTGGCATTTTGCTCGCCACCAAAGTGATTTTGTGGAACCGTCACGTGGTCTGCAGGAGGCTGTGTTTTTTCTCCCTCTCTCTCTCTTGCTTGTCTCCCCGCGGCCTCCTCTCTGCTCGAGATCACACGTTCTATATGAGGAGCCGAACACGGGAAGCAGACTCAACTTGAGAGCAGGTGGGCCCACTTTGTGTGAACAAAAAAAATGTCCATCAGCATCACAAACCATTTCCGTTGCGACGGCCACTCGTTGCCAGTTTTGGTATTCATTTTGTCAGCTTCGGATTGAGTCTAGTTTTGCAAGGTTTCCATTTCGGATAGCGGGAATTATTATTTTTACAGTGAGGCTCATATCACTTCCAGTTAAAGTGTGAAAGCCCGCTCTGCTTTTAGCAAGCACCGCCACTGACACCGGCAGGCTTCTGTAATGCTAGATGTGAAAAACAAAATAAGCTGGGTATTAAAAAAAAAACATTCAATTTTCATACCAACTCATGGAATAAAGATAACTGGCAGTAATAAAGCACCTCAAACGCCCAGGGGGTTTTATTTGTGCGCATGTATGTATGTTGAACTTATTTTAAACCGTACATAGCCATCCGTGCTAACCGGGAGGTGCAATGTTTGTTTTGAACAAACGGTGAACACCCTGGACTATGGAGGTGGCTGGTTCGATCTGCCGATGAAACAACGGTGCAAGCTCCCTCTGCCGTTGTGTGTCCACCCAGCAGTATGAACGGGAACACCACAGGTAATCGATCAGCGGTGGTGGGGTAAAATGTAGGGTACTTCCAATAAGCATAGGCTTTTTTTTGTTCGTAATTTTGATACTGGCAAAAACAAAAAGACCCCATGGGTTCTCCCACCTCCTCGAAGACATTTGGCGTCATCTGGTCCAACCCGTGTGAGACTAGGCTCTAAGGAAAGCTGTCTCGGGTGTGGACCAATCAACTTCAAGGACAGTGCACATTATCAGAGTTATGTTTTATGTTTGCATTATTACCGCAGGTATTGTGGTCTATGTAAACATGACTCCTTGTAAAAAAAGGTGTCAGTTTTGTTTGCCAGATAGAAGGGTAAAAAACCAATTATCAAGCATGGATGAGTCGGCCAACACACCCTTTGATGGGGGTTCTTCAGTGCTCCCTCGAATATGAAGACTCTTCTGCCAGCAGTGGGCGCGAGCAACCAATTGCAGGGCTGCACCTCTACCCTTCACCTCTAACATGTGTGGATTGTGTTGGGGGTCATGGTTTTCTTTCCATATACAATAATAGGAAGCAGGACTCCTGAAAAATGGTCTTGCAACGCGGTTGATTTGCGGTTATTATTATACGAGGTCTTGTAGGTATGAATTACTGATTGTTTGCTTAAGTCATGGACTTCACGTAAATACAATTTCGGGCTCGAGTAACATGTTATGTGAGCAGAAGGGATACCTTCAAAAGGTCGTGTGGGAAAAAATAGCATTGAAGTAACATTTACGGCAAAAGGGACAGTTACATAAACACAGAACGATCGTGATTGAATGGAACTGCATCGGAACTCAAGTCAAGTTTATACATATCTGGAAAAATATAATTGATTTACAACACAAAAGACTGAAACGAACTTATAAAGCAATAAACACTTTGCTGGAACAATGCACCATGCATAAATATAATCAATAACACTGGACTGCATGTAAAACATTTAGAATTGCAAATAATATTGGTACATAGCAAAGAAAGAAACACTTCGCCAGCAATAACAATGCACGGAGGGGTAAAACGAGAATATATGCAAGTCAATTAAAAAAAATGTTTTTCTGGTTATTCCGCAAAGAGGTTGGGTTCCAATTGGCTGGGCTGTGAAGTTATTACATCACAGCATTGCAATATAATGCGGGACATTTTAGAGGCTTAGATTGACCATCGTCTCATAATAATGCAAATACTCATTAATCGGCCCATAACGCCTTCATACGTAGAGGATCACAGAGCTTGGGCAATTGTTGGTGCAGGCACGCCGCTTCGCTGCCTTGCTGTGGTTCCTGCGCCTCTGAGTCATTCTCGTCGAAAGCGAGCAAATCGTTTGCACGTTACAAGTTGAAACTATTAGGATGATGATGATGATGGGTTGAAAGTCAGGATTTGAAGACACGTATACATGCTGATAAATGCTCGAGGACCTGATAAGTGTTGTGAGACAGCTAGTTGGGAAAAACACGATATAAGTTCGATTTGTTTTATGATCATAATTTGACCTCTGTGAAAAAGAAGTTCATAGCGCATTTGATTTTTCCAGGATAAATAAAGATTCTGATAATATTGTGTCATATATATGGCACATATAAAGACGACATTTTCAGTGCCAAGTTTTTTTTTCTGGAGCAATTAAAAGCGACTACCTTCTTTTTTTTTGGGGGGGCGGCGGCGGAATTAAGGGAACAATTTTTTGTCTCCATTTAGTCCAGCGTGCATGTTGACAAAAACGCACAGGCAGTGTAGCGCGCTGTTTGCTTTGGAATGGCACTGGCGGCATGACTCAAATGCTCTGTTTACGTAGTCGATGTCAAGATAATTTGGGGAATGCAGAGCCTTTCTCTTATTATTATTACATGCTGGCTCCAAAAAGGGTGCCGGATGACCGTAACAAAGGGCCCTCGGCAAACACAACTGTAGTTTGCACAGACTCTTGTTATCTCAGGCTCCGCATTTACCTGGCTCCTTGGCAAAGCCCCACGAGAGACAGAGAGCTTTTTGGACACATAGGTACAGACATTCTGCCCAAAGAAAATCAAATGCACGGAGACCACCTTGGATGCAGGACTTCTGCATGCTCGGATTGTTTCATGCTTTTGCAGATAGCCGAAACAATTAGGGGCTGACGTCAGCGGTCTCCTCGGGTCTTTTCTTGTTCACCTCGGTGTGAGCCGCAGATCAAATGGCTTCTTTATTGTTTTTGGCTGAAGCCGCACCACTTGCACGCGCATTGTAGACACGTGCTCTATCTGTTGGAAACTCGCGATATCGACATCGCATCAGCAAAGCACATTAGAAAAATGTAAATTCCTCTTTTTTTCCATGCAATTGCAAATTCGTATTCAAGTTCAAACGTGCACATTTTCACGAAGATTATCGTTCAAATAATTATTTCGGACGATATTGAACAACTTTCGTGAAATTGTTAAGCCACCGCTGAACGAAGGCCTCCCACAATGCCTTTTGGTCATGGGGCTTGTAAAGGGTAAAATTAAAAAGCCTCCGATGTTGCGACCTCTCTGGTCACCCAGAATAGGCCGTGGACGCAAATAAAGACTCAACGCCCGATTCACAAAATACGAAGGAGGCATCTTTGCAATCACAAGACACTGCCGTTACTGACAGAACCTTCCGGCTCGAGCACCTCAATGTACAAGTACAGCTGTTGCTCTGCATCAACATCAGCCACATGAAGGCGAGGACCGTGTCGGATGGCATTTATTTAATTACAGCATTTGTTTTCCTTGCTTGTTTCCTTCAATGCCAGGGGCGTGCGTATGGCAACATCAATGCGCGCGCAAGGCTTTGCTCGCCGTATAAATGTCAAGCGGATTCCTGAGGATTTGGCATATCTCTTCGACGGTTGACACTTAATGTATTGTGTTTGCGTTTGGGGGGGATTTACATTAATGCACACTCGGTGCGTTAAGAAAAAAAAAGAATCTTCACCACAATGCCGGTGCTTTGTCAGGCCACTAATCAAATGATGCATTGTTTGCTCAATGGAGCGGGCATTCCGTGTTTGGACGTCAACGCCGCTTCAAACGTCCGGCCTCGCTCGACCAATTCCAATCTGGCCGCGAGCTTTGAGCGAATGTTGTCGGTGCTGAGTGTATCGAATGCTCGACTCGGTGCTCTGGGGTGACAATTCTCGTGAATCGTGCTGTGAACAGCTCCGTCGTACTCGGCACGGGGGGCTCTTAGAGGACTTTACAGGGAAACAGAGCGCGTAGGTTGCTCAGGTTTATAGTACGTATTATTTTTGTATCTGGGTGCTCCCATTTCCTTCCATCATTATCATTATCGTGAGCCATGATCAATCCGCTGCTGGATGAGAATTTTTTCCAAATCATGGTCGTCTCTCACGGTCCTGCCTGCAATGTGATAATCCACTTAGCACCTGCGCCCTGAGTTGATTTCATTGCTCCATCTCCTTCTCGGACGTTTTCCCTCCATTGGCTGAACTCTCATCTTCGACCACCAGCCATCATAGCTTCTGGGGATTGTGTCCTGACCTCCAACCCGCTCTGATCCAACTCTTAATTTACCTTCAATAACTGTCAAAGCTGATCTATTTTCTCGCTGTGTCCCTTCAACCGGTATCTGCAGCTGTTTACTGGACTTGTTATACCAGACTTTAGTTCATATTCAACATATTTTTTGTGTTTAGTTTGTTGTCTTTCCCCCACACCTCCGACTTGCACGGTTGGCTACATACGGTGCGAAAGAAGTTCAACACACTTACATATATCCTCCTTTGCTTAGTTATTATACAATTCCATGTACAGTAGTTAATTCCCTTCGGACTTTGCAATTACTACGTTTCCAGCAAATCTGAGATGTTTGTTCCTCCAATCCAATAAAAAAAATCTCCTGTTGCTCTGAATAACTGGCCACGAAAGTCTCTCACCCTGTCTGTCTCATTGTAACGGTCTACCTGCTCAGTCAAGGACTCAATGCCCCCCCCCCCCACAGCATTGAAACTATTCAAGGTGGGAGGGCTATTGGGGGGGGGGAGCCAGGTGGGTGGAGAGAGAGAGAAGCAGGAATTGTTGGACACAAGTCTCGTGACACGTGTCCCTCAACTTGAGTCACTCTGAATCCCCTGGAGCTGCCAGGAGAACCCAGACGAGCTGTCCATCACTTCTGTGACAACTCTAGAGCTGTGAGTGAACCTGTGGGAGAACGCCGCTGCTGCTGCTGTTGCTGCTACTGCTGACTTTGGCTGGTGAAGACTGCCAGGCCTTGTGCCTCATGGGCGGTCAGCCTCGTATTTGCAAGGAAGATTCACCTTGGCTACTGCGTACTGTATTTTCCCTTCCAACTGTTTCAACCACTGATTGTTACCTTGTGAGGTGAAGTTGGCACCACCTCGTTTATTGCAGTGCTGTAGCCCAGAGCTCAAAAGGATAGAGTGTGATAAATGAGTCATTCCGTAGACAATGATTAGCTTAGCGTTTACGTAGGTATATAATGTCTAGCCTAGCGCAATCATGGAATTATGCCTGAATCATTCCCCTCTTCAAAATTGGCGATAAAACCGACTTCAATCACTGAACACCCATTAGCCCCTTATCACACATCTACAAATTTGTTGACAAAAATCAATCCATGGGAATAGAACAGCGAGAAATTTAGAGGCGATCCAACAACACAAGAAAGCTGAGTTAATGAAAGTTTAACTCTGCATCGACCACATCCAATGTCAATCTATTTCTGGAAAAGCTAATGACTCACCTGCTACTCTACCTAGTCTTGGTGGACTTTCAAAAAGTCTTTCAACTCTGGAAAAATTAGGATGATCATCCAAGTTCTCACAAATGTCCTCCGAAACGGGAAAAAAAGATACCCACGAAAAAAAATTGCCAAATGACCCAAGCAAAACCCTCCTAAAAAGGGGCATTGAGACTCCGTTTAGAATTTCCTGAGTAAATAAAACCAGTGCTATCAATTCCTCATTTTAAAAAATGTAATATACATTTATTGTTTTAATTGGCCTATTTGTAAAACAACAGTAAGCCCATACCGAAGGGATCGCTTGCCTCTAATTTAAATGTTAATTCAAATTGCCGTCGCGTGCTGCCAGCAAAATGCAGCAACAGTTCTCCAGTTTGTGCAGGGGCCAATCCGTCATTCCACTTACTGGGCCGTGCCTTCAACAGAACGTTGTTAAGGTCCTCAGCCAAACCGATTGGATGTAGATAAACAATGTTCCATTCATTCAACATCGTTATAATAATCGGCCATGATCAATACACTGCTGGACGAAGGTCTGGCCAGGCGGCAGTCGTTGGTAATCGCCTCAATCAAGAGGTTGTGGGTTCGAATCCCACTTTGGTGTTTACTCAATGCTTGGTGTTTGCTCAATCGTTCATCTCGACGTGGCAACAAAAATGAGACCTACGTTGTGGGAAGTCCACCGTTACCGCCCACTGTATGATTTGCCCCTTGCCATAGGAATGTGGAATGCCCACCACTGACTCAGGGCCACCACAAAACAGAAACGAGTACCCCTGCCCCGGCCGTTACGGTGGCAGGGGGCGGACGGACAAAGCCGACAACGTAAACGCCCCCAACGTTAAACAGCGGAGGAGATGGAAAAAAAGCCGACAGTGCTCCAACTTCACCTGCATCTGCGAGATCGCCAATGCAGTACCCTCTGGCGGGACTGCACTCATTTCCACGGGAAGACCCATTTAATTGATTTTGCTTCTTTGTTTTCTGGGTAATTGGTGCCGTTCTCTTTCCCACCTTCGCTTCTGTTTTACCCTCGCCACAGCACCGCCGCTTCACCCACCCCCCAATCCCCCCGCGTCTCTCCGTCCGCATCCCATCCGCGTGGCGTTCGTGGTGGTGGTGGAGAGCAGCGCGTCTCGGCTGTTTGGAGGGGCTGCTGCCACCTGTTGTCGCATTCTTTCTTGGGACGGCGGGGTTGGTTGGGTGGGTGGGGGTCTGTCAATGGGGCGCCGCTGTCTCGGCTCACCCCCCCCCCACACACAACCCGAGCCATCCCCTCGCGTCTAATCCGCTTAGACCTCTCTCCGCACACTGCGCACCCCCTGCATGCCACGCATCGTGTCTCCTTACGTCACGGGACTTGCTGTGGTGGGGTTTTTTCTTCTGCTACTTCTTCTCTTGAGTCACTTTTTTTTCTCTCTCTCTCTTGCTGTCAACATTCTCCAACCTGCAAAGCTTCCTAACCCCACCGCACCCCACACCCATCAGCATCGCTTTGTTTCTCTCTCTCCAGTTAACACCTATCTCAGTCATGTTGAATCGGTCATAGATATCAAAGTGTTCTGGTTAAAATTCACAATTGTTGGTTTAACACCCACCTGCTAAAGGAAATCACGGTATCCTATAGTCCTGAAAAAAAATCTAACAAATAATGCACACTGCAAACGTCCTTTTTGAAAGTAAAATATAGCTAATGTTCGTGTTTTTTTTGTAAATGGGCCTCTGTGCTTTGTGTAAAATTGTGAACGTTGCTATTCACATGCAATGCAAGTAAACGTGTTTCTGCTTAAATATTTTAAATGACAAAGTCAAGCAAAGTGCCACCTAAAGTGATTATACAACCGGCCACACATTGTTTAAGCTTCCTAGGAACATTCTGGACTAAAAAATGTGTCTATTTAATTCGCTCTAAACATTGCAGCCTTTGTCAATCTGTTCTAGATTTGAAGCTTTCGTGACTGCAATGATTCATATTCTTAGGTTTTTTCGGTAAAGTCACGTAGGTAAAAACATTAAAAAGTAAAATAAAATGAAATAAAAAATAAAAATCACGACGTTTCGGAGGCAACACAAGCTTCCGTCTTCAGGTGGTACCGTCACAGCCACGACAGCTGTATCAAGTAAATGAGAGATTGCAGGAGAAAAAACCTAAGAATATTTGTCAATCTGATTTCATATTTGTCTATCACCACGATTGCACAATACGCAGAGCTCCCGAGCTAAAGTTTGTTGCAAATGCTAAGGAAAAGGATCCCCCGTGTAGCCTTAACAGACTGTAGGGGCAAGTGCTGTTAGCGAGCACCAATAAAGGCCGGTACGGCACACGAGGGGGTGAGTGGCCAATACCACGCCCGGCCGCCTTTGTCTCCCCAGAGGCGATGTTTACACATCGCACCGGGTACTCATTTGAGGCTGAGTTGACCTAGGGGAGGCCCTGGACCGCTTCAGATAATCGTCACCAGTGTTCGACGTGAGCGCGAATCGAACCCGGGTGGCCAGGTTCGTAGCGCAGCACGCGAATCACTGCACCACCGCTAAAGATACACACACGCGCATTGTTCAATACATCTTTCGTTCCCAATGAGCTCACGTCACCATTTCAGGGTGAAGTTATTTCGCACAGGAAGCGCGGGGAGACCAGGTGCCAGTCGGTAACCCGTGTAACTCGAAGCGTCCGAGCCGTCACCTTTACCTGCCCCGCTCACGCCTCGCACGGCCACGCAGTTCGACTGCGCACCGCAGCAGACGGAGCAGCGCATCTCGCCTCAACGGTGGAGGAGAGGCATGAGGATTGTAAACACACAACGCAACACATGTGTTGCAAACATGTCCTTGACACCAGAGGAACTATGACCAATGCTGGAAATCCCACGACGCGTATTATTTTAATTGCTATTTTACACGTGGGGTCAAAAAATGCATGTGCGGCACTGTCGGTTGCACTGTACAGTTTCCTAAATCAGAAGGTTGCGTGCCAAACGCAGACATTCGTATACTTTAAACACAGATAGGTTTCCTTTTTAGGTAATCCAAGGGGCTTATTTTGCAAATTCCAAATCACAATCACATAACTTAGATGGTGCAGTTGCCAGCCGGTGTACGACGAATATCCGAACCAGTGCACCACGCGCCAATCATCCCCATTACCCACACACCATCGGGACAATTGTTCAATGTGTTCTTCAAACTTAAATACCTCCGACTGCCTAGCAACATATAGTAGTAGGT
The DNA here is from genome assembly GCF_964198595.1 of Lampetra fluviatilis. Taxonomy (NCBI): domain Eukaryota; kingdom Metazoa; phylum Chordata; class Hyperoartia; order Petromyzontiformes; family Petromyzontidae; genus Lampetra; species Lampetra fluviatilis. The sequence goes on along the minus strand of NC_136275.1, from coordinate 30,887,848 downwards.
TTTTACCCTTTTAAACTGGTACAGTCAGTTTTGTACCAGTTTAAAAGGGTCAAAACCTACAACTATATTTTGCCACTGGTAAAAGAGATCTCATAGTGTCTAGGCAACACTCTGGGCTGTGTCGTGCACCTTTCGACGTGAGGTCAGCAGCACGTGCTCAGTGCAATTGTGCTGCAATGCTGAGGGAGAGCCACCGAACAGAAGGCAGGATCTGCTAGCCAGATAGCTCAAATCATTTGGATAAATCGTGTGCATCCATTCTTACCGCACTTTTATCATCTGGCCTTTTAAAACGATCTTGGCGCGTTGAGCACGCTGCAGCACAGCGTAACAAAACAAAGATGTTACACTTATTTTAAACCCAGGCATGCCTTCAGTTGATACCCACGACAAACAATTCAATTCGGACGCATCCATTATTTGCGCACACTCCGCTGCAATGTTCGCATGTTGCGCATGACGTGTGCATGTTGCGCATGACGTGTGCATGTTGCGCATGACGTGTGCATGTTGCGCATGACATGTGCATGTTGCGCATTACATGTGCATATTGCGCATGACGTGTGCATATTGCGCATGACGTGTGCATATTGCGTATGACGTGTGTATGTTGCGCATGACATGTGCATGTTGCGCATGACATGTGCATATTGCGCATGACGTGTGCATGTTGCGCATGACGTGTGCATATTGCGCATGACGTGTGCATATTGCGCATGACGTGTGCATATTGCGCATGACGTGTGCATGTTGCGCATGACATGTGCATGTTGCGATATGCGAATGCAATACATGTGAATGTTGCGCATGGCATGGGAATGTTATAAGGAGTCAAGAGGCAAGGTCACGCCGCTCGTAATTCATTTCTTACGTCTGTCGCATATGAAATCAGGCCGAACATAAGTGTATGTGTGTAACTGTGACTATGTGTGCGCGTGTACGCGTGTGCACAAACACACACACATATACAGTGTAAAAGTTATTGTCTTTTATTTTTAACTCCGAACGTGGTACTGACAAGATGTGATTTAACAACAAAAAAACCCCGCCGTAGTGGAATGCAGAAATGCCTGTAGAGTGTGCGGCGTCAATTTTAACATATATATTGTTTAACAACTTCTCCGCCGTGTCGTCATGCGCGGACACGGCGCTCGGGGTTGGGAGCCCTGGCAGAGGGAGCTGCGCTAATGGGGAGGAGGCCAGGGAGTGGTGGTGGTGGTGGTGATGTGTGCAGTGGAGGAGCGACCACTATTCCACCCATGTGGAAATGACTCCCTCTCCGGGGCTCGGAGTCGGCCAGTGATCATCCGTCGCAGATTTTCGGCACGCTTAGTTAACTCGCAATGATGCACGGGCTCACTCGCTCATTGGCTGGGGCCGAGTGCCCCTCTTGTGCCATTCCTGCCTTCCCTGGGCTCAACGCGGCCCCGCTCGTTTGACTTCCCATTGTAAAGCGCTTTACTTTTAACCTTGAAATGAGTGCATAAATAAATTAATAAATGCTGAATGACTGCTATGTGACGTGAGAATTGGAAGAGGGGGGGGGGGGGAGCATTCTCGCAGCAATTTAAAACTTAACAATTCGGGTATTGTAATAGTCGTGCAATTCTCCTGAACACGTTCATGTAAATGTACCGTTGGTGTCTGATAGATTATAATAGAATTGCTCGACAAGGTGGTATTGGAATAGAGGCTTTTAGGGGCTTTTTCACCATTTATTATCTTAAAGGATGGATTTAACGTTTCATTCTAATTGGAATTATCTCGCAATGACACATTTTCTTTGTTGCGACGACCTAACCACCCAGAAGGCACATAATCTCCTCTGATTTCAGAGGCTAAGCAGAGTATGAGCTATATTCTTACTTTGATTGTGATAGTGTCTGTGTTGCAGTCATGTTTGGGCTGCCACGAAGATGAATTTCGAATCTATCTGTGCAGAGAATTGAACATTTACCCCTACATATGCGTGGTGACATTTCTCCAGATACTCTGGGGACTCCATTCCGCACGAAGCGAAAACACCACGATGGACTTGTATGTACGTTGCATTTCCCTCGAATATTTGGTGTAAGGGGTCGGCTTCATGACCGGTCCTGATTTTACTCACCACTGATGTTCGCTTTGACAGGTTATCTAACTCGGCTCGCAAAGTTCTTGTGCAGTGCTCTAACCACTGCACCACCGCTTCCCCAACTACGAAGTTGCCATAATATGAAGGATAGTATACTGACGTTCCACTGAATTAACTGATATATCATATTTTTTAAATGTGCCACAAGTCAGCTATCAATCAATTACCGTGAAATTATGACCCATGATTTTTGTTGATGTTGTTGTAAACTGTGTAATATTACTTCGTGTGTTCCCGGTCTTCTTTTGCAATTTTTTTTAAAATCTCTATCAGCTTTCCAACGTATAAACAACAAGTGCGCGTATGAACACGTTGTATGCACGTGACGAGACTATTCTACTTAACCCGCGGGTTGCGGCCACGTCCAGACAACCCTTGAAGGTTGCTCAGATAAGAGACTGCATGAAGGAGTGCAGCACAGTGGGAGGAAGCCGTGGGGGTGAGAATTGTGTTTGTTAGACACACGGGGTGCTCACAGGGTTGTGAGAAAAGGGGTTGATTAAGAGCGTGGTTATGCATTGCTGACTCAATCGGTATAAACCTTTCACCCGAACCCTAACCCTCGCTCTTTCCACTAAAGCAATGCGTGAGTCAGAAGGCTGCCTCACCCCGCAGATGTGCCGCATGTGTGTTGTGTCCGCTGTGATGCGACATTTTTTAAACGCACGAAATTAGCATTTGTCTCAAAGAAACTGTTATTGCGTGTCTGCGCACAGCGGAACCTGGTTTCGCTCTCGGATTGTTTATTCCGCGATGTACCCTTCATGCCGTACATCGCTGCATTTATTTTTGCGTGTAGTAGTCTTTCAAACAAGTTCAATTACACGCGCTATTTTTGAAATCCTCCAGGAGTTTGTAATCAATCAAACAACTATACACCACGAGGAATTGTAAGCGATCCCGCGTTTCTACATTCGCATTGTAAAATGTAAGAGCTCAGTCATTACGTTGATTCTGCACAACACTCACATATGAGTTGGACTAACCTTTAAAAAATAATAACTGCAATGGGGTGGTTATGAAAAAACATGAAATTTAACTTTCCTCTCAGGCAGAACGAAAAGAGGAAAAAAAATCCAGTTTTTATTACTTGTGCTTCACATATAAATATATAATCGTTATCACGAGTATAAACATTTTCACGCACTAATGCATTCATACACGGCTCTGTTTACATTCTGTGCCCAACCCTTTCCATCAGCGCAAAATGATGGCCATGTGTTCACCGTGCTTCACTCACACACGAGCGCATGGCGCATTCAAACCCACGTTGCCTTTATTATTATTATTAATGTGTTGGTTCCCTTTTGGCAGGTACCATGACCTCCTTGGGTGACTGCAATGCCAACCCTGCCCCCCCCTACCCAAGTCTCCCACGGGCACTAATGCAAGCAACGTCGCACACTTGCTGCTGCGCACGCACTCCAGTGGCGCTCGCAGCAGGCGTGGCACGCGGCAGGGTGCATCAGCAGTGCGATCACCGGCGACCCATCAGACGGACGAGCTTATTTCAAGACCCCTTAAAAAAAATACGTAGACGCCCGCAAACATGACGCGCTTGCCAATCTTTCAATGATGTGGCTGCAATACTGGTCAAACGCATCCAGTTGTACATCAGCACCTCGGCTTAATATAGCACGTGTGCAAGTGTTGTAGAAACAACACCGGCTTTTTTTCTTGGAGTTCAAAGCGGCAATGAAAGTGTTTTGCACATGAGGTTGGCTGGGTGGCTCAGAAGGTCAGAGTGCTGAGCTGGCAACGCTGAGTTCCTGGATTCAAATCCAGGCACGCTGGCCTCTGATAAAACCGGAATTCTTAAGTGTAATCAGTCGATGGACCCACCATATTCACAACATAAATGATGAATGACAGCACATCGAAATGGTTCTGCTATTAATTCGTCTTACTTCCAGCCGAGAACATTTAAAATATCGGTTTAACTGGCATACAACAAGCCGCGTAGGTAGGGGACATTCCCGTTTCCGACTGTGTGGGGACCTTCACAAGTAGTTACTTGATAGCCACTTCAGGGGGTCATTTTCTGACGTGGAGCGTTGCACTGTGAAAGATCCAAACAGATGATGAATCTCGTAACAGAGGCAGGATGTCATTGGAAAAAAATACAAAAACATAAAACACACATTTGCACATTCATAAAAATGTCCCCCTATTTTCGAGTAAAATGTTGTCAGATCGCATTTCTAACTCACGCGATTGAATATTTACAATACTATTGTTGGTAGTGTTATGTTATGCACTGCTAGTAGAATGCAATGTGTGTGCCTTTTTTTCGTCTTGTTTAAGTCCCTATTGGGGCATCACTATTCCCTTCACCACACCTCCGATTAGCATGGTTGGCTACGTGCGGTGCGAAAGAAGTTCTTCATACACACATTCACCGATATCACCTCGCAGTGCCTCTCCATCTCTGTATCCCCGTCACTGTGTCTTCCAACTGAGGTGGTTTCCGTCCACCGTTTGATGTTTCACATCCAGTCAGATCGTGGTATTTCTCTTCCCCTAAGCACCTCCGTATCTTCCCACCATCGCCATCCTTTCCAGCTGGCCACCATTCATCCCGGTCACGTGTCCGAGACACCGCAGTTTCCTGTACTTGACCTGACTTAGTGGTTTTGATTCTTTGTTACGTCTATCCTCTCTCGGACTTCCTTGTGCATTGCGTGCTCTTCATGCGATGTTAGTGATTGCTAATAGAATGTGATATATGTGCAATTCTTCAGCCTGACTTGTTTTGGCATGACTGTTTTTTTCTCTCTTTCTTTCCCTGCTTTGACAATCTGTATTAATGATGTGCAACCGAACTTCCCGTGGAGATCTCTTAGCTGGATGTGTTTAGCTCTGAATGGTCCTGCGTTGTAGTTGCTTGTTGACCGAGGTCACTCTCGCAAAAGAGACTTCTTCGCTCAGTGGGTTAGCCACGCTGGTGAAATAACATCAATCAATCAATGCGCAACTGCTAATTTGGACAGTGAAAAACGTTTCCCAATAACCTTGTATGACTTGTGCGTTCAGTGTATTTGGCCGCTTTGAATTTCCACACGATAAGTCACTTTGTTGAGCTATCATTTGTGGCCAGTTCGCTTTTGAAAGCGAGCCATATAGCTAAGTAGGCCTTACCGGGGTGAAATAAAATTAGCTTTTTGTTTTTATAAAATAATGTATAACTTTCAGCCCTTCTGAAATCCATTGCTGGATGTAGGGCTCCGCACACTGTGCTGGTCATGACGGTTGTCTGGCCATACTTCACGAGAATGGTCAGTGCAGCACAAGTTCAGATATCACTCGCCACTCACGTGATGCGTGCCTGGGTTTCGAATTGAGGTGGCCGGGTTCATAGCTTAATACCATTGAGCGAGCACCACTCCACCCCCAGTAGCCTGACGACTCATCAGCATCTCACCATGCAGCAGCTTAGCGGGGGCAATACTCGGCCAGAGGGGAAGTGGTTGTCGGAAGTCTTGAGAAAGGACCCGATGGAGGCTCTGTCAAAAATAATGACAGTGAGTGGCCCTTTGGAAAGCGGGGGGTTGCGTTGTTAAGCGCAACTGGGGTGGGACACAACCCGGCGTGGGTCTGCGGGTGGGTGGGCTCGACACCAGCAGGTCATTCCGTTTTGCCCCGACTCGAGATCCATTCAACCCCCATGCGTCTCCTCGCGCCCACCCAGTCTCTCCCCCGTGCAGGAGACACCGCCCGTTACCCGGCAGCACCAACAACTCGGATCATTATTCTCCCTGTTTCACACCCCCCTCTTCCCTCTTAGCCGATTCACCCCACACCCACTGCGCTCTCCTCTACCTCCCCCCCCTTCATCCTCCTCCTGCTCTGCATGTGCGCTGGCTGGCCGGGTCGGCAGTTATTAATAGGCGAACATGACTCTACCCTGAACCCCCCCCCCCGACGGTCGCTGGCGCCAACGGGATAGAGAGCGATATAAAACTGTCTCTGCCGGGGGAGGCGACCGCACAATGGGAGCCGCGAATAATGCGGCTCGTCCGAGACGGCCGTATATTTTACGCAGCTTCCAAGAAACCACATCATGTCACGGCGTATTGAGCGCGTCGATCCGCAATTTGTTCATTTGCGGATGACAAGGCGACCTGGGGTTTCTCCTCCCACCACCCCCAATCATTCCCCCCCCATCCGCCACCCTTCGCGGCTCGTCCCCACGATCCCCATCCTTTACACTCCCTGCATCCCTTCCCAGGGGCAAGAAGCAATAACACTTACCTCGGGAGGGCTGGGGAGACGGAGTGGGGTGGTGGGGGAGGGTGGGGATGGGGGGTGTGGAAGAGATGAATTGAACGTGCATTGAGGAGGGCACGCTTCGTCAGTTGCCCTTTAATCGATTACGGAGCCTGCGAATTGCCGGGCAATTGTTCAACGCGGACCCGGAGAAGTTGCGCCTTAATCCACGGCGTGCTGCTTTTGTTCAGTCTCCTCCCCGCCCCCTCCTCCTCTTTATCCTCTCTTGCTCCCCCCCCCCCCCCCCGTAACCACCCCCCCGCCCCCCCCCCCCCCTTGTGCATCACACACGCACGCACGTACACACGCACACACACGCACACACGCACACACGCACGCACACACACGCACACACACGCGCACACACACGCGCACACAAACGCGCACACACACGCACGCACACACGCACACACACGCACACACACGCACACACGCGCACGCACACACACGCACACACGCACGCACACACGCACACACACACACGCACACACACACGCACGCACGATCCATGCCGGCTCCGTTGAGACGAGACGCGAAGCGGCGACGGGGACGATCGCACAACGCGTGCGCGTGGTCCTGTCGGTAAACACGGCAGGCAGCAGCAGCAGCAACAACAACGACAATGACAACAACAACAGCGACAATGATCTCAACGAGAAATCCACACGGACAAGGGAGGGCGATACGGGACAAGTCTGCGACGACGCAACACTGAGCGCGCACAGAGCGCCTCAGAGTCGAGGCTGTCAAGGAGGAACTTTGTCGCGCGCGGTCTAGGCGCGTGCGACGCCCCAGTGGCTAAAGAGTTCAACAACGATGTCAACGGCGACTGATTGCCGCGATATCCCACATGCACGCTTCTTGTCTGTCTCCTCCTCCGTCGTCTGGCCGATATCAGCGTAGAGCGACAACGATGATTTGACATTGCGGTGGATGAGCCAGACGATTGAGTGGCGGTGAGTGTGTATCGCTGTGATGCCGCCTGTGCGTGTTTTTAACGAGGCATCGCCTCCTTGCATGTTCAGCTCGTTCCTTCGTTCCTCAGTCCGCTTCTCCTGGCCAGGGTCGTCGCGGTAGCGAGTTGAGGACGGCGGTCCAGACCTCCCTTTCCCTGGCGACGGACTCCAGCACTTCTACACCACTATACACTACACTATACACTACACTATACACTACTATACACTACACTATACACTACTATACACTACTATACACTACTATACACTACTATACACTATACACTACACTATACACTACTCCACTTCTACACTATACACTACTGTACACTACACTACTATACACTACTACACTATACACTACGACACTACTATACACTACACTATAAACTACTATACACTACACTATACACTACTATACACTACACTACTATACACAGACTACTAGCTCTTCCTGGGGAATTCCCCGGCGTTCCGAGGCCAGCCGAGCGACATCGTCCCGCCCGCAGCAGCGTGTCCTGGGCCGGCCCCGGGGTCTTCGCCCACTTCACTTGCACACTGATAATGATAATCAATGACCCTCCAATTTGTCGATCAACTGCTGGATGAAGGCCTTCTCGCGCCGTGCCGGGCGTGGGAGTCGTGTGAACGTACACCATCTGCATGTTGCGCGCTGCGCGTTCACCCGGTTGGAGTCCAGGCCCGGCTCAAGATATCTATTCCTCGTCGCTGATGTGAAGAGCGCAGTGCGCCAAACTTTGCCCCACCGCTCCATTCTGACACACAATGTAGAGAGCCCTATTCATGTGTTTGCCACAGTAATCAGAATATTTTCTTATACTGGGGAAATCTGATGAGCTATAACACTTTTTTTCACAGATGTCCGGTAGTAGGGGGGGGGGGGCAGTGAGGGTGAACCTCCACCCCCCCCCCCCCCCCCCTAAGGCTCAGCCCCCTTTCTGAATCCCTGCCTCTCCTCCACTCGAAACAAATTCATATTGAGTCTCTTGTTTTCCCATTGCACGGCCAAGACATCAAACCTGCTTAACTTTCTTTATTTTTTGTAGTTACTTTCCGAAAAACAGTTATGTTGCTCATCTTATCTGTCCATTATATATATATTTTAACATCCTGAATACTTACAGACTTGTCAAAGAAAATGTTGGCTTAACATTTTACACGTGCGGTGGCTTTACACACAGCGAGAGCGAGAGCAGAATGCACGACAGACGCATGCAAATCGTGTCGCTGTCTCATCTGTTTGAGCGTTTAATATCCGTTGAAAATTCGTTGAGCGTTGACTGCATCGTGCCCCCCCCCCCCTTAGTTATTGTGTGCCTTCCCTTGGGGCGTCACGGTGACGAGATGTTAACTACCTCGCCTGGAATACAGGAGGTCGTGGGTTCGATCCCAACCCTGACACCTGCTCTATATTTGGAGTTTGCGTGTCCCTCTCTCATCATCACGGTGGCTATGAGATGTTAACTACCTCGCCTGGTATACAGGAGGTCGTGGGTTCGATCCAGACCCTGACACCTGCTGCTGTATATTTGGAGTGTGCGTGTCCCTCTCTCTATCTCTTCAAGTGGTCGCGTGGATTTTTCTCCGGATCCTCCGGTTTTCCCTTCCACATTTAGCATCAACGTCACGCGTCTCGAGTGCGTGGCTGCTCTGAATGCCCACGTGGTCAGCCGCAGCGTGGAGCTATCATTCGGGACCGGGACGCTTCTTAAAAAGAGCCACAGAGCTCAGTGGGGCCTTACCTGGAAAAACAAATAAATATATAATGTTTATAGTATTTTTTTTTTATAGTTTTAGTTTAAACTAGGTGCAAGTGACGCGGTTGGTTGGCCCGTGTTGATTTCCATCCAGTATTTGACGCAACGTGCCCATGTCTGCATCAGCAGGGCGATGAGTTCCCCCTATGTGTGTGTACATAGTATGTACAAAGGCTATATGGTACATATATATGTGTGTATACTATGTACACACACACATGTGTGTGTGTGTGTGTGCATACTGTGTACACACACACACATATATGGGTGCTGCTGTAGCGTAATGGGCGTTGTTTACACACCGCGCTAGGTACTCATTTGAGGCTGAGCCGATCTAGAGGAGGTCCAGCACCGGTTTAGATAATTATCACACGCACATATATTCAAAGTAGTCTCGTAAGTACACGCAGTGTGAAACAGGGGATAACCTTCGGGAGTCGCACCCCCACTCGCCTCCACCCCAATCCCCCCCCCCCC